>NC_140954.1:95312651-95587651 GCF_014529385.1 Adiantum capillus-veneris | reverse complement strand
AAATTCTAAAAATAGCAAGTTTTTGGTCACCCGACCCGTCCAGTCTTGATCATCTCGAAAAACTGCACCTGTATCCCAAATTTGAAAAAAAGCATTTTCGGACCCCGGGGGCTGCTAAATATGGCAGGTACTCGAGCCAGTACGTCTTAATTAGAGCTTCGTATAGCAATTTTCGGCATCAAAATCCGACTCGTATGACCCGTTTTAGCCTAGAACCAAATTTCCTAAAAATTGTCCGGGGAGGTACCGAGGGGCCGAGGCTGTATGGGAACAGGTTCCAGCCCACTCCAAACCAGCTTTAGCAGCTAGGGGGCGCCCTCTTGCCTTGTGGGAGTCCTGGGAAAGCTGCTAAGCCAGTAACTTAGTTTCAGAACCAGTTAAATAAGCCAACCTGACACTTGGTGGGTAGGGAACTGGACTTGCCATGCTTAACTGGAGAAGCTCCCAAATGCATTTAGCAAACCAGGTCGATTTTCAGCTTGTAGGAGCCTATTTAAAGACTTGCACACACACACACACACACACACACACACACACACACACACACACACACACACACACACACACACACACACTTATGCTCATACACACACACACAGTGCATACACACACACCTACACACACTGGGAAAGTGCTACTGGTTCACACACCTTTTGAAGGAGAAGCAAAGAGGAAGCTGCTGCCGAATTCTCGTCTCAAGAAGCTCGATTAGATCAGAAAATCGAGAAGATTATCAGCCCTTAATCACGATAACCACAGTTTAATTAATGCTTTCTGCAAATCCTTTTCATTACCATCTAAATTCCTCGTCTATTATGCTTATTCCTAATCGTAATTCTCTATAATTACTCTCTAAATTCTCTTAACCATATTCTATTATGTAATCATCATTCCATAGCTGAATTATCAGCCATTCATCACTCTCGATTAATGATTAGTGCATAATTATTAGAACTTTCCCTCTCTAGGTAGCATAGTAATTAGTCGGTAAGCTAGTAATTGTGTAGATTGAGGAGAATCACTTTTTCTATCACCCATTAATACTGTAACTAAATTAAATTCATTTCATTTATGCATTAAGGTGTAATTAAGGAAAAATTAATATGTCATTAAGTCTCTACGAGTCGACTTTCCTCACACATATGCATAAGATAAATCTGCATCATCTAGTTGCTAGGAAAGAGATTAATCATACTTAATTCATCTCTCTGGTAATTCCATTAGGGAAATCCTATTATTCTTAATCATGTAAGCCGAGGAATTATCATTTAGAGCCGGTTCCCATAGGAATATGCATCATCCATAATGATTGCTATATGGAAAAATCTAAACCTCTCATGTAGCAGGCATTGTTTGATGTTGCTAATCTATCATTTGGCTTGTTATGACGCTTGCAGACATTAGCTCTTTCTCCAAGTTAATTATTTAAAGTAGTGAGTTTAAAATGGCCCCGGTTAAGAGGACTCGCTTTGGTGGAGCCCACGACCACGAGGCAGGAACGAGCAAGGTGAACGGAAAGGGAAAAGCTCCCATGGACGAACAATTACCGGCCATCTCACTGGCCATCGACGAAGAAATGGAAAAGGTAGGTCATAATTTCATTCAAGTTGTTTAATTTAACATTGCACACGTTTAATTAGGAATGAACATATCCCCAAACATGTTGGAGAAATCCGACGGAAACCTCGGCATTAAATTCATTGTATATTAAGTTCTAAAGTAGGAAGGAAATGATTGACGGGTATGCTGGTTGCAATAGGAAAGAATGTCTGCTAGGGAAAATTTAGCTCGACATGTTCATTTTATTTCCAATGTTGAATCAGTCTTGACCCCCCTACTAATCACAGGGGGCAGAGTTCCTCGTTAAGGACTCTTGAATCCACGACTTGTTTTTTATGCGGTGGATACCCACGACTTGCTTTCTATGTGGTGGGAACCCACATCTTGCTTTCTATGCGGTGGGAGTGTCCATGACGTGCTTTCTATGCGGTGGACATACCTAGTTGTATGGGCAGCTAGGCGACAACGGGAGGAGTGAACTCTCGCTGGAGGGGGGATGTTGTACCTCCAGAACATTGGAATTCTAATGAATAAGTTTGAGTAGAATTTTTACTAGAATTCTGTCTTGGTGTTGTTTGCAATACTGGTTGAAGGGATGTGTTAACGAACAATGTGATTCGGAATTAAACAAGGAATCTTTATGTTGAACAACCTTTGTGGTAGTAATTAGGTCACACAAGGAAGTGTGAGTGTGGGGGTGGAAAGTGGGGGGCTTGGCTCAGGTTGCCAATGCCTATGAGATGTGTGGTCCCGATTGGTCGGGAACTCTCTGTCCCCATAGTGCTTACTTCGATATTAGTAATACTCATTGCCCCTAGAGTGGTGAAATCTCGAGAGTACGCACCTCTGAAACATGGGGAAAAAGGCGCTCGGGGTTTCTCTCCTCTTGGAAGGTGGGTCTTAGGATCGCTAGATAGTTTAAGTACGCTTCCCCTGTGAGGTGGAGCTAGATCTCCTTGCTAGTAGGCTCGAACTCGTCGACTCACCTTGTGATGAGAGATCGTCCGCTAGTCGAAGCCTGAACCATGTTTTTTTGCTTCCGCAATAGATCTAGTGGCCACCAGGTTCACCATCAAATCCGCTGGTTGATACGGCGGGGTGGGGACCTCACACCTGGTATCAGAGCCTAGGTTAGGCTGGGAAATAAAGTCGTACTGTTTGAATATTTAAATAAGGAACTGAAAGTATATAGGTAGTTGATCCGAATTCCTTGCATTGGTGTTGCAGGAAGACCCCGTGCTCGAATATCGGAAGTTCCAAGTGTTTGAGCTTATTTATGAGCAAGCTTGAAGATCCCCAGTTTACCAGTTCAGGCGAGATGTCATGGAGATACTATTGAAGGCTTATACGCCACACTCCACTCGCATTGATAGAGGATGGGAACTTGATTGGACATTTCCAGGAGGGGTTTACTACATCAACGCTCGGAAGCTAGGATGCCTGGCTACCGATTTAAAGAAGATACGTTGGGGAGAAGAGTTGAGAGTAATAGAGATATTCTACTTGGTGCCTACTCGATTGGACCAGACTGTTTCAGACAACTCCAATCAAACCATCAACGACTGGCTCTTAGAGAAGGTCACCAATGTGATCCCAGCAAACAGAGTCAAAACCTTTGGATGACTGAAAGCGGAACTCCGGCTCGATGTCTTAGCTTATTATCCACTCAAGAATGAGTATAGAAACTATTACACGAATGAAGTAGTGCATCATGTGAATACCATCTCCTAGGCATATTTTAAATGCAATCCATAAAGCCATGTAATAAGCTGATCATCAGTTATCCTAAACCTTGAGGGGTTTCAATTGTAATAAATTTTCATCAATAAAGTGCTTTTTGTCTCTGAATCTCTGTCTCTTGATAAAGTAGAATCTTGAATTTTATTTAAAGTCTCGTGTCTATTTTGAAATCCAAGTAATGTATCAAGAATTCGTATAATCCATGTAGATACCGCCTGTTGCTCTGTACTCGGCAGTGCAAGAGAAAAAGCTCCTCCTTAAGCAAGCCCAACCTCCGATCTTTAAGGGCGAGGGGGCAAATGTGGAGAAAGATGCGGAAGTATGGATGGAAGCCATGGACGATTACTTTGAAGTTGCGGGGACCCAACCCGTAAATCAGACTATGCTTGCGATGTTCCGCTTGACTGGCGATGCCAAGATATGGTGGAAGCAACATTGCAGGGACATGGATATTAAGGGATCTTCCCAGTCCTGGGAAGACATTAAAGCTGCGATAATGGGGCGATATTTACCGCCTGCCTATAGAACCTTGAGGATGAATGAATTCTTTTCACTTCGGCAGCTGAATTCATCTGTCAAAGAATACTATGCAAAGTTTGTCACTCTTCGGAGATATGCTCCTAAGATGACCTTGGAACAACAAGTGGCAAGGTTCTGCCAAGGACTAATGGATCCCCTGAATACTCGGTTGGAAGCTCTCAGGCCGTCAACACTACAAGATGCCTTGTTGAGGGCCAAACCTCTAGCTCTCGAAGTACAAAAGGCTAATCAGAACAGGAGGAATCATTGGGCAAAGAGGGCAAGGACCACTGCTTGGGATAACAGACCAGCCAACCAAGCATATAACTAGTGCCCTATTGTGGCTATCACCACAACCATGGAGGTCCCCGATGTCCGATGCTATGGCTGCGGCGAGCATGGACATTACAGATCCAATTGCCCCAGGAACATTCAGGCAACCAATGCCAATGCCATACCCTTGAATACCCGTGGGCGTGGCCAAGCTAATGGAAGAGGAGGACGAGGAAGGATGTACAGAGGGCGAGGGCGTGGAGCTACTGCCAGAGTGAATGCCGCAGTGGTACAACCAACTGTGGGCGACGAAGTAGTGGAGAGAGCAACCCTACATGCTGCAATTGACAATCCCAATGGTTGCAAGCAATACACAGTCATTCATACACCAGGATCTCTCAGAGGTGAACAAGTTAACTTCCTTACAGATTGTGGTAGTACTCTTTCATTTCTTTCACCCAGATGCATGAGGAAGCTAAAGCTAGATAAGTATTAAACAAGCAAGCTAGTTGTAGAGTTAGCAAACGGCAAGGAAGTAGTATCTCAACATTCTACAGGAAAAATCGATTTTGATTAAGGAGGACACCCACCTTCTGCCCAATTTCGAACATTACCCTTAGGATTCTTTGATGGGATACTAGGGATGGACTGGCTAAAGCAAAATAGGGCCCACATACATTGTGCACAAGGGAATTTTACCTTTACAGATAACTTGGGTAATGATGCCTTAATCCAGGGGGAAAATGGGAGACCTAAGGCTACTCTAGTTAAGGCCAACAGACTTTTGAAGGGACTAAGGAAGGGTCAGCAAATTTATGCAGTAAAACTCAACAAGGTGGACCAATCAGATACCTCATTTCGACCAAACTGGTTGAGAGAGTATGATGATGTATTCCCTGAAGACCTTACGAATCTTCCGCCGCACAGAAAGGTAGATCATGAGATCGAGACTATCCCTGGATGTGAACCTATCTCAAAAAGACCTTATAAAATGTCACTTCCAGAGGCCATCGAACTCAAGGAACAACTTAGGCAACTCATTGAGCAAGGATTCATTCGACCCAGTACTTCTCCTTGGGGTGCTCCAGTTCTTTTTCAGAAGAAGAAGGATGGAACCTTAAGGCTATGCATAGACTATCGTGGACTAAACCAGGTAACTGTCAAGAACAAGTATCCAGTTCCAAGGATTGACGAACTTTTGGACAGACTCCACGGCGCCAAAATGTTTACAAAGATAGATCTAAGGTCAGGATATTACCAAATCAGGATCAAGGAATCGGATATTCCAAAGACAGCTTTCAATACTAGGTATGGGCACTACGAGTTCACAATAATGTCTTTTGGTTTAACAAATGCTCCTACAAGCTTCAATCGACTTATGCAGGATATTTTCAGACCTTACCTGGATGATTTTGTCTTGGTTTTCTTTGATGACATTCTGATTTACTCTAAGAACGAGGCAGATCACGAAGAACATGTTCGCAAAGTACTTGATCTTCTTCGAGAACACCAACTTTACGCTAAAGAGAGCAAGTGCACTTTTTGCTCACCAAAAGTCAACTATCTTGGATTTGTCATATCGGCTGAGGGGATTTCAGTGGACCCAGACAAGGTCAAGGACATCGTTGATTGGCCTCAACCATCCACCGTCAGTGAAGTAAGAGGATTTCTTGGAATAACGGGATGGTACAGGATTTTTGTCAAGGACTATGCACGTATTGCTGCACCTTTGACGGAACTCCTAAAGAAGGGAATGAGGATCGAATGGAAGACCGAGCACGAGTCTAGCTTTGCTAAACTAAAAGAGTTCTTGGTCTCAGCTCCTATTTTAAAGCTTCCAGATTTCAGTAAGGAATTTGAAGTAGCGACCGACGCTAGCAAATTTGCTATAGGCGGAGTTCTTACTCAAGAAGGAAGACCAGTGGCGTATCCTTCGCGAAAGCTGAGAGATCATGAAAAGAATTATCCTACTCACGATTTGGAACTTTTAGCAGTTATCTTCTCGGACGCAAGTTTCAGCTGGTGACAGACCACAAGAGCTTAAAATGGATTTTTACTCAACCTATTCTCAATATGCGACAACGACGATGGATAGAGCTATTACATGAATATGACCTTGACATAAAGTATAGACCAGGGAAGGAAAATGTAGTTGCAGATGGTCTTAGCCGAAAATGTAGTTGCAGATGGTCTTAGCCGAAAATCCTTTCTCGGAGCTATCTCTATTCCAAATAACCCTATCTGGGATAGAATGAAAGAAGCATCCTTGGTAGATCCAGAGTACCAACGTATAGTATCACTGGTTCAGCAAAATAAGATGCCTGAAGCTACAGATTACTCTCTTATGGGGGGATGTCTTTACTACAGACATAGACTCTGTGTACCCAGAGACCCAACTCTAAAGAAGACTATTCTGTATGAAGCACATGATAGCCCTACATCCGGACATCCAGGCTATGCTAAGACTCTTCATGCTGTCAGGAGAAGTTATTTTTGGTCTGGAATGAAAGGGACATACTTTGCTATGTGAGGCAATCTCTTTCTTGTCAGCGGATAAAGGCCAAAAGAATCAAGTTACCAGGGCAACTTCAACCTCTTGACATACCCCAGATGAAATGGGAATGCATCAGTATGGATTTTGTTACAGGATTACCTTCTACAGGAGGTTATGATTCCGTTTTTGTGGTTGTTGATATGCTCACAAAAGTGGCTCATCTAATACCCGTAAAGACAACCTTTACTGCTTCAGATGTTAGCCGGCTATTCATCAAGGAGAATTTTAGGTTACATGGTCTACCCAAGCGTCTCGTCAGTGATAGAGATGCCAAGTTTACATCAAAATTTTGGACTTCTCTTTTCCAATCTATTGGGTCACAATTAGCCTTCAATACAGCGTATCATCCGCAGACAGATGGGCAAACTGAAAGAGTTAATCAAGTCATCGAGGACATTCTTAGAGCCTATTGTTCACAAGAGCCAAAGAAGTGGTTACAATATCTACCTTTGGTGGAGTATGCTTATAATTCTTCTGAACATAGAAGCATTGGAATGTCACCTTTCAAAGCTCTTTATGGACAGGACTGCTTAGCACCACTGAACTTCTCAGATCCAACCATCAGGGTAGAAGCCTCTAGAATGATGTTAGAAGATATGGAAGCACAGACTAGAGCTATTCGCCAGGATATTCAGGCCGCTCAGGATAGACAAAAGCACTATGCAGATAAGAACCGTTCGGAAAGGACTTTCAAAGAAGGGGATAAAGTTTTTGTGCGAGTCCGACCAAAGAAAAGCAACTTGTCACTAGGTAGATATAAGAAGCTCAGCCCAAGGTACTGTGGACCATTCGAGATCATTAAGGTTGTGAGTGACCAAGCCTACAAGCTAAAGTTACCCGCAAACTTGAAGGTTCATGATGTTCCACGTCAGCTTACTCAAACCCTATATTCCTAACCCTGATCAATTTTTGGACTCAGATCAGATAGTCATGCCAGCACAAGGAGTTCTCAAGCTCCAACCTGACTATGTACTTGAAACAAGGGAAAGGAAATTACGCAACAGAACTATCACGGAGCATCTAGTAAAGTGGAAGGATTACCCTGAAGAAGATGCAACTTGGGAGGACGATCATAAAAGACTACCCAAACACATTCTTGAGATGAAGACTTCTCAATTTTTCACGTTGGGGAGGTTGTAAGGTCTCTGACCCCGATCAAAAAGAGAACCCTTGTACCATGAAATGAATATAATGGAATAAGTAACTATTTTTAGCAGTTTTCCAAATTTTGTCAGTGCCATGATGTTTATAATGTTTTAAAGCTTCGAAATGTGAATTAAAATAATTTTTGTAAAAAAGTTCCAAAAATAGCAAGTTTTTGGTCACTCGACCTGTCCAGTTTTGATCGTCTCGAAAAACTGCAGCCGTACCCCTAATTTGAAAAAATGCATTTTCGGACCCCGGGGGTTGCTAAATATGGCAGGTACTCGAGCCAGTACGTCTTAATTAGAGCTTCGTATAGCAATTTTCGGCATCAAAATACGACTCGTATGACCCGTTTTAGCCTAGAACCAAATTTCCAAAAAATTGTCTGGGGAGGTACCGGGGACCCGAGGCTGTATGGGAACAAGTTCCAGTCCACTCCAAACCAGCTTTAGTTCCTAGGGGGCACCCTCTTGCCTTGTGGGAGTCCTGGGAAAGCTGCCAAGCCAGTAACTTAGTCTCAGAACCAGATAACCAAGCCAACCTGACACTTGGTGGGTAGGGAACTGGACTTGCGATGCTTAACTGGAGAAGCTCCTAGATGCATTTAGCAACCCAGGTCGATTTTCAGCTTGTAGGAGCCTATTTAAAGACCTGCACACACACACACACACACACACACTGCATACACACACACCTACACACACTGGGAAGGTGCTGCTGGTTCACACACCTTTTGAAGGAGAAGCAAGGAGGAAAGTGCTGCCAAATTCTCGTCTCAAGAAGCTCGATTAGATCAAAAAATCGAGAAGATTATCAGCCCTTAATCACGGTAACCACAGTTTAATTAATGCTTTCTACAAATCCTTTTCATTACCATCTAAATTCCTCGTCTATTATGCTTATTCCTAATCGTAATTCTCTATAATTACTCTCTAAATTCTCTTAACCATATTCTATTATGTAATCATCATTCCATAGCTGAATTATCAGCCGTTCATCACTCTCGATTAATGATTAGTGCATAATTATTAGAACTTTCCCTCTCTAGGTAGCATAGTAATTAGTCGGTAAGCTAGTAATTGTGTAGATTGAGGAGAATCACTTTTTCTATCACCCATTCATAATGTAACTAAATTAAATTCATTTCCTTTATGCATTAAGGTGTAATTAAGGAAAAATTAATATGTCATTAAGTCTCTACGAGTCGACTTTCCTCACACATATGCATAAGATAAATCTGCATCATCTAGTTGCTAGGAAAGAGATTAATCATACTTAATTCATCTCTCTGGTAATTCCATTAGGGAAATCCTATTATTCTTAATCATGTAAGCCGAGGAATTATCATTTAGAGCCGGTTCCCATAGGAATATGCATCATCCATAATGATTGCTATATGGAAAAATCTAAACCTCTCATGTAGCAGGCATTGTTTGATGTTGCTAATCTATCATTTGGCTTGTTATGACGCTTGCGGACATTAGCTCTTTCTCCAAGTTAATTACTCTCTTTGGTGGAGCCCACGACCACGAGGCAGGAACGAGCAAGGTGAACGGAAAGGGAAAGGCTCCCATGGACGAACAATTACTGGCCATCTCACGGGCCATCGACGAAGAAATGGAAGAGGTAGGTCATAATTTCATTCAAGCTGTTTAATTTAACATTCCACACATTTAATTATGAATGAACATATCCCCAAACATGTTGGAGAAATCCGACGGAAACCTCGGCATTGAATTCATTGTATATTAAGTTCTAAAGTAGGAAGGAAATGATTGACGGGTATGCTGGTTGCAATAGGAAAGAATGTATGCTAGGGAAAATTTAGCTCGACATGTTCATTTTATTTCCAATGTTGAATCAGTCCTGACCCCCCTACTGATCACAGGGGGCAGAGTTCCTCGTTAAGGACTCTTGAATCCACGACTTGTTTTTTGTGCGGTTGATACCCACGACTTGCTTTCTATGCGGTGGGAACCCACGTCTTGCTTTCTATGCGGTGGGAGTGTCCATGACGTGCTTTCTATGCGGTGGACATACCTAGTTGTATGGGCAGCTAGGCGACAACGGTAGGAGTTAACTCTCGCTGGAGGGGGGATGTTGTACCTCCAGAACATTGGAATTTTAATGAATAAGTTTGAGTAGAATTTTTACTAGAATTCTGTCTTGGTGTTGTTTGCAATACTGGTTGAAGGGCTGTTTTAACGAACAATGTGATTCGGAATTAAACAAGGAATCTTTATGTTGAACAACCTTTGTGGTAGTAATTAGGTCACACAAGGAAGTGTGAGTGTGGGGGTGGAAAGTGGGGGGCTTGGCTCAGGTTGCCAATGCCTACGAGATGGGTGGTCCCGATTGGTCGGGAACTCTCTGTCCCCATAGTGCTTACTTCGATATTAGTAATACTCATTGCCCCTAGAGCGGTGACATCTCGAGAGTACGTGCCTATGAAACATGGGGAAAAAGGCGCTCGGGGTTTCTCTCCTCTTGGAAGGTGGGTCTTAGGATCGCTAGATAGTTTAAGTACGCTTCCCCTGCGAGGTGGAGCTAGATCTCCCTGCTAGTAGGCTCGAACTCGACTCACCTTGTGATGAGAGATCGTCCGCTAGTCGAACCCTGAACCATTTTGTTTGCTTCGCAATAGATCTAGTGGCCACCAGGTTCACCATCAAATCCGCTGGTTGATACGGCGGGGTGGGGACCTCACATGCACGACTTGGCTCCATAGGAATTTGGAAAGCTGAAAAAAATATAGAGCTTCATCTCAGAAACTTAATTATGCTCAAAACGAAGGCAAACTAAAACCTTAATTAAGCTTATAAAATGCACCAGCGCTGTCGAAACGAAGGTGTTGCACAGCGCAGCTCGCAGGAAGGAGAAGGAGAGAGAGAGAGCCATCGCACAGGTCGACGGGAGAAGGGTTGGCAGCTAGCCACCGCACTGGTCGGAGGGAGAGAGAATTTGCACAGCGCAGCTCGCAGGAAGGAGTAGGAGAGAGAGAGGTTGCACTGTGCAGCTCGCAGGAAGGGGAGAGAGAGAGAGAGAGAGAGAGAGAGAGAGAGAGAGAGAGAGAGAGAGAGAGAGAGAGAGAGAGAGAGAGAGAGACAGAGACAGAGACAGAGAGAGAGAGAGAGAGAGAACGATTCGAGCCTCTCTGCAAGTGCCCACCATGGACTTCTGACAACTGAGCCACCCCCCACATTTTGTCGCATCTCTCTCTCTCTCTCTCCCCCAAAAGCTCAAGCTCGGAAATGCAGACACGTGTAAAGGGTTAGTGCTTCCGCCATATTATGTTATTAGTAGATGAAGGGCCCTCCTATTGTGCCTTTAAGGGGCTTACGGGGAGCTCTCTTAGCTGGGCAGCCTGGTAAATTTTAAAGGCTGTTCTGTCCTGAGCCTATTGTGCCTTTAAGGGGCTTACGGGGGAGGCTGAAGCTCTCTTAGCTGGGCAGCCTGGTAAATTTTAAAGGCTGTTCTGTCCCGAGCCTTGTAAATTTTAAAGTGCTGTGAACACGTGTAGTAGGAAGTGCTTCTAGGCCTCTCGCATGCTCCCCTCTTTCTTCCATTTGCTCCTGAAGAGAGGCGCTGTTGGTAGGTCATTGCATTCTTCATATCATGAGTAAGAACTTCATAGTGGGAGGCAGGGCTCTGCGTATGTGCGCACACAAGCATCCCTCCCTCCTTTTAGCGTGTACACACACATCAACAACGTAGGTGACATGTTGCTATGCTGCGGTTATATAGTGAAATACAAATCAGCGCACATGCAAACTAGATTGTGTGAGTGCACAAAAGCACTGCTCTTTTTTGGTTCATTTTTCAACATATAATATGTGTGTGTGTGTGTGTGTGTGTGTGTGTGTGTGTGTGTGTGTGTGAGAGAGAGAGAGAGAGAGAGAGAGAGAGAGAGAGAGAGAGAGAGAGAGAGAGAGAGAGAGAGAGAGCCCCGTGCGCAAGCAACCTTGACAACACGGACAAGGTGGGCCAGATGGAATGAAGCAAACAACTTGCAGGCATCGATAAGCCACATATTCATCAAAGCACAAGCTATACCAATAACATGTTGGTTGCAAGAGAGGCCATATAATGGTTATAGACTTCAGAAACATGGTAAAGTATGTGGGACCAAAAGCCTTGTTGGAGGTATCACCATCTTAACTGGGTTCAGGCGAGGGTGCAAGCATGGTACTTTGCTTTCTAGTGTGTCCACTTCCCCTTTTCCCAAGAGATTCCGGCACACTCGCTTTCTAGTGCATCCATGCCGCCTCTTTCGAAGAGATGGTGGCAATTTACGATTGTACAATCGCCAGTTTTTGACCATTGAGCCCTTAGCGAAACCACAATGAAAAAAATGGCGATTGTGCCACCCTAGACCGATGAGACGGGAGCAGATGGCCATGAAACATTGCAGGAGCAGGGAAAACACCTTAATCCCCATGCCTACAAAGTTTCATGGGCATCGCAATCCGTCTCCTTGAAACCTTCTCTTACGGCCTTTCCCCAACAAGAGGTTTTCCCCGATTTTCCGGCCCGTGGGTCATGGTGCTTGGGGGTTTTGTCAGCCCGTGCCGGATTGTGTACTTTAAGAGAGTGATGCTCGGTTGAGAGGGGAACGCGGCAGACCGCGGCACGAAGGACGGGTGAGGTGAGGCGACGAGTTCCTCACACCCCTCTTGTGACGTTGGGATGCATCCCCCTTCCCCCCCCCCCCCCCCCCCCCCCCCCCCCCCTCGGGCGAGTGCCAGGCTACCTTCCACTGGCGGGCGGTTTTCAGGTCTAGCGGTTCTCAACGCGCTCACGGTGGCTGACGCAGCTCGACAGGCGATGAGTAATGGCAGACCTGTCCAGGGCCTAGGCACTGACTACGGTAAGCTCCCACCTGGGCCGCAGTGTGATCAAGGAGTGCGGTGGATGTTCTTTTTTTTGCCAGCTACGTGCGGCTTGTATCGATACGGAAGGTCCCAAACCCGTGTGCATAAGTAAACCAAAAGCTATTTAAAAAAAATATTTCTTTTTGTGATCCAATGACATTTCAAATAAATAGAATTTTGTTATTAATTTACACTTTCAAGAAATAAAAATTTACAAAAAAATATATACATTTTTTTTGCTTAAATTACCACGTAAATAATTGGGTTGAGATATCTTGATTTTTAATTCATTTATATTATTTTTTTTAAAAAAAAATGACATGGCTATTGAGGTGACCATGCATGAATGGCATGGTCATCCATGTGGCAAGCTGATGTGGATGATTGATGACATGGAATGCATACGTGGAAAGATGAGGTGGTGGATGGGATCCCCTCATTTGCCATGTCATAAGATGACGTGTCAAAATGGTGACATGAAATGATTAGGTGGCAAAAAAGGATGTAATGAATTTGCAAGGTGGCGCTGTGGCATGCTCGGTGGCTCATGAGGTGGCGAGTGATGTGGCAAGCCATGCAAGCAATCGCCAGTTTTTTACCAATGGGCCCTTAGCAAAGCCAAAAAAAAAAAGAAAGGCCATTGTGCCACCCCTAGACTGACAAGACTGGGATGGCCATGAAACATTGCAAGGGTAGGGAAAGCACCTAAATCCCCACCTCTATGAAGTTTCATGGGCATCGCAATCGGTCTCGACGGTCTACATTGGCACAACCCCAGTTTTTACCATTGGGTTCTTAGCGAAGCCAAAACCAAAAAAGTGGCGATTGTGCTACCCTAGACCGACAAGATGGGAATGAAAGGCCATGAAACATTGCAGCACCTAAATCCCCACCTCTGGAAAGTTTCATGGGCATCAGAATCCATCTCGATGGTCTACAGTGGCACGACCACCAGTTTTTACCATTGGGCCCTTGGCGAAGCCAAAACGAAAAAGTGGCGATTGTGCCACCCTAGACGGATGAGGCGGGAGCCAATGGCCATGAAACATTCCAGGGGTAGGGAACGCACCTAAACTCCCAGCCCTAAAAAGTTTCATGGGAAACACAATCCGTTTCGGCCAGTTACGATGGCACTATCGCCAGTTTATGACCATTGGGCCCTTAGCAAAGCAAAAACGAAAAAAGTGGCGATTGCGCCACCCTAGACCGACGAGACGCCATCGGATGGCCATGAAACATTTCAGAGGTAGGCAAAGGACCTAAATCTCCACCCCTCCAGAGTTTTATGGGAAACGCAATCCGTCTCGACCGGCTACAGTGGCACAATCGCCAGTTTATGACCATTCGGCCCGTAGCGAAGCCAAAACAAAAAAAGTGGTGATTGTGCCACCCTAGACCAACAAGATGGGAGCGTATGTCCATGAAACATTGCAGAGCTAAGCAAAGGACCTAAATCCCCACACTTACAAAGTTTCATGGGCAATGCAATCCGTCTCGACAGGCTACAGTGGCACAATCGCTAGTTTTTGACCACTGGGCCCTTAGCGAAGCCAAAACGAAAAAATTGGTGATTGTGCCAGCCTAGACCGACGATACGGGACCGGATGTCCATGAAACATTGCAAGGGTAGACAAAGCACTTAAATCCTTCCCCCTGCAAAGTTTCATGGAAAACGCAGTCCATCTCGATGGTCTACGATGGCACAATCGCTAGTTTTTTACCATTGGGCCCTTAGCGAAGCCAAAACAAAAAATTGGTGATTATGCCAGCCTAGACCGATGATACGAGACCATATGGCCATGAAACATTGCAAGGGTAGGGAAAGCACCTACATCCTTGCCCCTACAAAGTTTCATGGACAACGCAATCCGTCTCGATGGTCTACGGTGGCACAATCGCCAGATTTCTACCAATAGTCCCTTAGCGAAGCCAAAACGAAAAAATTGGCGATTGTGCCACCCCAGACTGATGAGACGGGAGCGGATGGCCATGAAACTTTGCAAGGGTAGGGAAAGCACCTAAATCCCCACCCCTCCAACGTTTCATTGGCATCACAATCTGTCCCGACGGTCTACGGTGGCACAATCGCCAGTTTTTTACCATTGGGCCCTTAGCAAAGCTAAAACAAAAAAATTGGCCATTGTGCCACCCTAGACTGACGAGACGGGAGAGGATGGCCATGAAACATTGCAAGGTCATGGAGAAACCTAAATCCCCACCTTTGCAAATTTTGATTGGTATTGCAATCGGTCTCGATGGTCTACAGTGACACAACCCCCAGTTTTTACCATTGGGTCCTTAGCGAAGCCAAAACTGTAAAAAGTGGCAATTGTGCCACCCTACACAGACGAGATGGGAGTGGATAGCCATGAAACCTTGTAGGGGCAAGGAAAGCACCTAAATCCCCGCCTCTGCAATGTTTCATGGGCATCGCAATCCATCTCGACTGTCTACAGTGGCACAACCCCCAGTTTTTACCATTGGGCCCTTAGAGAAGCCAAAACGGAAAAAGTGGCGATTGTGCCACCCTAGACCGAGGAGATGGGAGCGAATGGCCATGAAACATTGCAAGGGGCAGGGAAAGTGCATAAATCCTCGTCTTTGCAAAGTTTCATGGGCATCGCAATCCATCTCGACGGTCTACAGTGGCACAACCGCCAATTTTTACCATTGGGCCCTTAGCGAAGCCAAAACAAAAAAAGTGGCGATTGGGCCACCCTAGATCGACAAGACGGGAGCGGATGGCCATGAAACATTGTAGAGGTAGGGAAAGCACCTAATACCCACCCTTGCAAAGTTTCATGGGAACGCAATCTGTCTCGACGGGCTATCGTGACACAATCGCCAGTTTTTGACCATTGGGCCGGTAGCGAAGCCAAAACGAAAAATTGCTGATTGTGTCAGCCTAGACCGACGAGATGGGACCGGATGGCCATGAAACATTGCAGGGATAGGGAAAGCACCTAAATACCTACCCCTGCAAATTTTCATGGACAATGCAATCCGTCTCGACGGTCTACGGTGGCACAATCTCCAAATTTTGACTATTAGGCCCTTAGCGAAGCCAAAACGAAAAACTTGATGATTGTGCCACCCTAGACCGACGAAACGGAAGCGGATGGCCATGAAACATTGCAAGGGTAGGGACAGAACCTAAGTCCCACCTGTGCAAAGTTTTGTGGGCATCACAATCCTTCTCGACGGTCTACACTGGCACAATCACCAGTTTTTTACCATTGGGCCGTTACCGAAGCCAAAACGAAAAAATTGGCGACGAAACGGAAGCGGATGGCCAGGAAACATTGCAAGGGTAGGGAAAGAAACTAAGTCCCCACCTGTGCAAAGTTTTGTGGGCATCACAATCCTTCTCGACGGTCTACACTGGCACAATCGCCAGTTTTTTACCATTAGGCCCTCACCGAAGCCAAAAAATGGCGATTGTGCCGTCCTAGACCGACGAGATGGCGGATACCCATGAAACTTTGCAGGGATAGGGAAAGCACCTAGAACCCTATCCCTGCAAACTTTCATGGGCATCGCAATCCGTCTCGATGGTCTTTGTTGGCACAATCGCCGGTTTTTACCATTGAGCCCTTAGCAAAGCCAAAACGAAACAATTGTCCATTGTGCCACCCTAGACCGACGAAACTGGAGCCTATTTCCATGAAACTTTGCAGTGGTAGGGAAAGCACCAAAATCCCCACCCTTGCAAAGTTTCATGGGCATCACAATCCGTCTCAACGGTCTACTGTGGCACGTTCGCTAATTTTTGACCATTGGGACCTTAGCGAAGCCAAAACGAAAAAATTGGTCATTGTGACACCCTAGACGAAAAGACGGGAGCGGATGGCCATGAAACATTGCAAGGGTAGGGAAAGCACTCTACAGTGGCAGAACCGCCAGTTTTTACCATTGGGCCCTTAGCGAAGCCAAAATGAAAAAAGTGGCAATTGTGCCACCCTAGACCGACGAGACAGGAGAGGATGGCCATGAAACTTTGCAAGGGTAGGGAAAGCACCTAGATTCTCACCCCTGCAAAGTTTCATGGGCAACGCAATCCGTCTTGACCGGCTACGGTGGCACAATCACCAGTTTATGACCATTGGGCCCTTAGCGAAGCCAAAACGTAAAAATTGGCAGTTGTGCCACCCTAGACTGACGAGACGGGGGATGGCCATGAAACATTGCAAGGGTAGGGAAAGCACCTAAATAGTTGCCCCTGCGAAGTTTCATGGACAACACATTCTCTCTCGACGGGCTACGGTGGCACAATCGCTAGATTTTGACTAGTGGGCCCTTAGCGAAGCCGAAACAAAAAAATTGGCAATTGTGCCACCCTAGACAGATGAGATGGGAGCGGATGGCCATGAAACACTGCAAGGGCAGGGAAATTCCCTACCCGTGCAAAGTTTCATGGGCATCGCAACCCGTTTCCATTTGCCACAGTGGCACAATCGCTAGTTTTTGACCACTGGGCCCTTAGCATAGCCAAAACGAAAAAATTGGTGATTGTGCCAGCCTAGACCGACGATACGGGACCGGATGTCCATGAAACATTGCAAGGGTAGAACAAACACCTAAATCCTTGCCGCTACAAAGTTTCATGGGCATCGCAATCCGTCTCGACGGTCCACGTTGGCACAATCGCCAGTTTTTTTACCATTGGGCCTTTAGCGAAGCCATAACGAAAAAATTGGCCATTGTGCCACACTAGACGACGAGACGGGAGCGGATGGCCATGAAACATTGCAAGAGCAGGGAAAGCACATAAATCCCCGCCCCTGCAAAGTTTCATGGGAATCATCCATCTCGATGGTCTACAGTGGCACAACCCCAGTTTATACCATTGGGCCCTTAGAGAAGCCAAGACGGAAAAAGTGGGGATTGTGCCACCCTATACGCACGAGACGGGAGTTGATGGCCATGAAACATTGCAAGGATAGGGAAAGCACCTAAAATCCCACCCTTGCAAAGTTTCATGGGCAACACAATCTGTCTTGATGGGCTACGGCCACACAATCACCAGTTTTTGACCATTGGGCCCTTAGCAAAGCCAAAACGAAAAAACTGGCGATTGTGCCACCCTAGACTGACAAGATGAGAGCGGATGGGCATGAGACATTGCAAGGGTAGGGAAAGCACCTTAATCACTGTCCTTGCAAAGTTTCATGGGCAACGCAATCCGTCTCGACGGGCTATAGTGGCACAATCGCCAGATTTTGACCATTGGGTCCTTAGCGAAGCCAAAACGAAAAAAATGGCGATTGTGCCACCTAGACCGACGAAACGAGAGGGGATGGCCATGAGACATTGCAAGGGCTAGAAAATCACCTTAATCCCCACCCATGCAAAGATTCATGGGCATCGCAATCCGTCTCGATGGTCTACGGTTGCACAATCGTTAGTTTTTTACTATTGGGCCCTTAGCGAAGCCAAAACGAAAAAATTCGGGATTGTGCCACCCTAGACCGATGAGATGGGAGCGGATGGGCATGAAACATTGTAGGGGCAAGGAAAGCACCTTATTTCCCACCCCTGCAAAGTTTCATGGGCATCGCAATCCATCTTGATGGGCTACGGTGGCACAATTATGAATTTTTGACCATTGGTCCTTAGCGAAGCCAAAACGAAAAAATTGATGATTGTGCCACCCTAAACCAATAAGATGGGAGCATATGGCCATGAAACATTATAGGGGCAATGAAAGCACCTAAATCCCCACCCTTGGAACGTTTCATGGGCGTCGCAATTGACTCGACGGGCTACGGTGGAAGAATCGTGAAAAAATTTGCGATTGTACCACCCTAGATCGACGAGACGGGAGGCGATGGCCATGCGACATTGCAAGGGCAGGGAAACCACATTAATCGCCACCCGTGCAAAGCTTCAAGGGCATCGCAATCCATCTTGACGGTCTATGGTTGCACAATCGTGATTTTTTGACTATTGGGCCTTAGCGAAGCCAAAACAAAAAAATTATTAATTGTGCCACCCTAGACCGACGACTGGGTGTTACCATGCACCTCCGGTGCATTTTCTCCCTCTTTAGGAGGTTTTTTCCCTTGAGCATTGTATATACGCCCATCACTCTAGGGCTATCTATCTTTCTATTGCACACTAAGTAACACACTCTCTATTGTGTGCCTTGAGCTTCCTTTGTCTTCTACAAGCTGTGCATTTTTCTCTGCAACCCTAATTCCAACAATTGGTATCAAAGCAGGTTATGTCCTCCCGGGCTTAGTCGCCAGCTGCTCCAGCACATGCCTGCTCACTTTCTTCGATTACAGTGAGGTTCGGCAAGCGTTCGTAGGTCGACACATATTTCGGCCAAGCTCGTAGATCTTAGTCTACTCAGATTTCTGATTCGGGCTCATTTCGGCCTCCGTTTCCACTACAAGCAGGTCTACACAGGCAATTTCGTCATTTTGTGCAGAATTTCTATTAGTGCCATTTTCTGCATAACAAGGGCCTTACAGTCTTCTATGGTTTGTGCTATATAGCACGTGCTGTTCCCGCTTCATTTCTCCTCTTTTCGGACAGTTTTCACATCAGTTGCAGCATTTACCATGGCTGACAACAACACAGATGTGTTCAAGATGTTTGTTGCTGAGGAACAGGTTGGATGGGGACAATTACCCTATGTGGGCTTACATGATGCAACATGTTCTTGTGTCAAAGGGCGTCTGGAATATTGTGCAGGGCATTGATCTAACGTCCTGGTTCTGAGGATGCAGGCGATGTTCAGGATGTTGCAGGTCTTGTTGCAAGGATTGCTGCTATTAGAGTTGTTTTGCCTACGGTAGAAAAATCTCGTCGGGATGTAAAGGATGCGCAGGCTCATGCATTGATTGAGTTCTCTGTGAAGCGCACCATTGTTTCTCACATCCGTTCAGCAAAATCTACAAAACAGGCTTCGGATATTTTGGCTCGTCTTTATGTAAGTCGCAATGAGGATAAAACTTTGTTGCGTAAAGAGCTCGAGTCGAAGATTATGCATAAGGAAGATGATATGGACACTTTCCTTGCTGGTGTCAAGGATATCAATGAGCAACTTATTTCTGCAGGTGAAGTCATTTCAGATAGCTCCCTTGTGCCGATTGTTCTTGATGCCTTACCAGATTCTTACCAGGCTTTTGCCAGTACTTGGAGACTCATGACCCAAGGAAATCCAGAAGTTGTCAAGTTTGATGCATTATGCACATTGCTGTTGCAAGAGCCACTTTCTAGAAAAAATAGGACTAGGCAGCGTGCAGTTGAACAGGCTTTTATTGCTTCTCAAAGAAAGGGTGGTAACAGCAATGCATCCACTTCTTATGGTTCTGCTGCGAGTGGCAAAACTTCTGTTTCCAATGCTTCTACTGGCAACACTTCGTCTGGCAATTCTGGTGATAAGGGCAAAAATAAGATGCGTTGCCATTATTGTAAAGATAATGATCACTTGATGAAGTGGTGTCCTAAGTCGAAGGCCAAAGAGGCTAAGAAGAAAGAGGGTGGTTCCACTGCAAATGTTGGTTCCACTACAAATGCAGCCATTGTTGAGTCTTCTGTGAAAAGAGATTGTGTTGCTGATGTTGATGCAGAACGGGCTTTTAGCGCAGAGTGCACTTACATTCCTGTTGTCCATGATGCATGCTTGTCAGTTGTTGCTGCAAATTCACAAGTGTGGTATTTCGACAGTGGTGCTACAAAGCACATTACCTCACATCGTGAATTGTTCACCTCTCTTGAGTCTGTCCCTCATGGGAATTCAGTCACTTGTGCCAACAATGCCTCTTATCCGGTTCAGGTAGTTGGAAAGATTGTGCTTACTGCTGCAAATGGTAGTTTCTTCACACTTGTTGATGCACTTTATGTACCTAGGATCAAGAAGAATCTCTTGTTTGTATCCGCACTTGCTAGACTTGGACTTGTAGTCAAATTTGTGGATGATAGATATAGAGTTCATGATCCCAGTTTTGGTGATGAAATTGTTGCATCTGGCCTTTTGTGCCATGGGCTGTATAAGCTCACTTTATATGACAAGTGTGGACAAAATTTTGCAAATGCTGTTGCAGATTCAAGGGCTATTTCAGATGCAAAACTTTGGCATGCACGTTTTGGTCATCTAAATTTTGCCAGTTTGCTGGGTTTCAAGAAATCTGATATGGTTGCTTCTTTTCCGCCTCTTGAAGCACCTGTCAAACATGTTTGTGAAGGCTGTATATTGGGTAAGATGCAGTGTTCTAAGTTTCCAAAGGATGGTTCAGTTCGGGCCACATGCAGGTTGCAGCTTGTGCATAGTGATGTTTGTGGGCCCATGCAAACTCCGTCCTTGGGCAATTACCTTTACTTCGTCCCATGCAAACTCCGTCCTTGGGCAATTACCTTTACTTTGTGACTTTCATTGATGATTACTCTAGGCATGCATGGGTATTTCCGCTTAAAGCGAAGTTTGAAGTTTTTATGTGCTTCAAAAAATTTCTGGCTATGGCTGAAAATGTCTCGAAATGTACTATGGGCAGCCTCCGTTCCGATCGAGGTGGGGAGTATATGTCTCATGAATTTAATGCATTTCTGACTAGTCGTGGGATAAAACACCAATGTACAGTGCCTTATACACCTCAACAAAATGGTGTTGTTGACAGGAAAAACAGATCACTTACAAAAATGCCACGATGTATGGTCAAAAGTCAAGCTTTGCCGCATTCTTTTTGGCTTGAGGCCATCATGTGTGCAACTTATGTACTAAACAGGTGTCCTAGGAAAGCTTTGCGGTCTATTACTCCATATGAACCATGACATGATAGAAAGCCTTCTATTGAGCACATGCGTGTTTTTGGCTGTTTGGCATATGCTTTGGTGCCACAAACACATCACAAAAAATTGGATGATAAGGCTATCAAATGTATTTTTGTTGGTTATAGTGTTGAAAGCAAAGGTTACAGGTTGTCTCATCCGCAAAAACAAAACGTATTCTAGTTTCACGGGATGTAGTGTTTGCGGAAGATTCTGTTCGTCCCTTGCTGTCATGTACTAGAGACAGTAATGTAAGCTCACATGACAGTTATGACACTTTGTTGCCTCTTTTCAGTGGTGGAAAAACGAATGTAAGTTCCAATGAGGCAAATGTACAGCCTATGGGGGTTTCGAGAATCTTACAGATCAGCCTATTACTGATGCAAATGTACATGATGTACTTGATGAGGACAGGGCTTGTTGGAATTAGGGTTGCAGAGAAACACACACAGCTTGGAAAAGATGAAGGAAGCTGAAGGCACACAATAGAGAGTGTATTACTTAGTGTGCAATGGAAGATAGATAGCCCTAGAGTGATGGGCGTATATACAATGCACGGGGGAAAAAACCTCCTCAAGAGGGAAAAAATGCCCCGGTGGTCCTAGTGTGTTCACACACATCACTACCACATGTATATGGTAACAAATCCCCCCTAGAGTGATGCGGTGAACGAGAGCTGGCACATGAGTAAAGGGAAGTGTCATGCCCTGAGGACATGATCAGTCGACAAAGGGGAGTAAGCCCAAAGCTTTGCGGAAAGCTTCAAGCTTCTCACGAGACAATGCCTTTGTGAAAGATCTGCAAGGTTGTCCTGTGTTGGCACATAAGCCAAGATGATCTCTCCTGTTGAGAGCCTCTCCCTGACATAGTGGTAATGCACCTCAATGTGCTTTGTGCGAGCATGAAAAACTGGGTTCCTCGCAACTGTAAATGCACTCTGATTGTCAGTGTAGATAGTGTTGGCAGTGTCCTGTCCAACACCCAAATCAGCCATAAGGCGTCTTAGCCATACACACTCAACCGTAGCTGTGAAGACTTCCCTTTACTCAGCCTCACAAGTTGAAGTGGCCACAATAGGTTGCTTCTTGCTCAACCATGATATACATGAATTGCCAAGCATGAAACAAAAACCACTTGTGTGCGCACTCGCGTGTCAAAACAACCAGCCCAATCTGAGTCCGAAAAAGAATGTAAGTCTGGCGGCAATGATCCGCCCTTGGGATAAAACAAGCCAAGATGTAAAGTGCCACTAAGGTAGCGGAAAATCCTCTTGACAGCCTGCCAATGCTTAGACCCTGGGCTATGCATAAATTTGCTGACCTGTGAGACTGCAAACTGAATATCCGGCCTCGTGTTGCATACATAAATGAGGCACCCAACAGCAGTTTGGTCAAGAGTCACATCAGAAGGATCGCCATCGTCATGTAGACTCAACTTCAAACCTGTTTCCATGGGAGTGGCAATAGGTTTGCAATCCTCAAGTCCAAACTTACATAGCAATGTCTCTATGTAACTTTTCTGACACAAGGCAATACCACCATCACAATGCTTAAACTGTATGCCCAAATAATGATGCAACAGCCCCAAATCTTTCATCTTGAAAGTAGCATTCAAATTAGCCTTAAATTCAGCAATATGTCTCTCATTTGGTCCAGTGATCAACAAATCATCGACGTAAAGAACCACAATGAGAAGTACATCACCCTCATGCTTTACATACAATGTGCTTTCTGTTGGACTGTTACGAAAGCCTTGTTTGACCAAACGAGTGTCAGCTTTCTCATACCAAGCACGAGGAGATTGCTTCAACCCATACAAAGCCTTCTTACATTTGCACACTTTGTCCTCTTGTCCTTTTATGACAAAACCGTGAGGCTACGTTACATAAACTTCCTCAAATATGTCACCATTCAAGAAAGCAGTAACAATGTCTGATTGATGTACATCCCAACCAAGATGAGCTGCCAATGCACATAGAAAATGCACAGTAGTCATACGACAAGTGGGAGAAAAAGTCTCTTCATAATAAATGCCTTTTTGTTGTGCATAACCCTTTGCAAAAAGTCGAGCCTTATGGCGATCGATCTCACCATTCGGCTTGCGTTTCAACTTGTAAACCCACTTCGTACCAATGGCCTTTTTGCCAGGAGGAAAATCACATAAAGTCCATGTGTCATTTCCATGTGTAATTTTTTATTAGTGCATCATATTCTGATTTCATGACAGCCAACCAATTTTCTGAATTATGTGCTTCATCAAAAGACAGAGGCTCCTCAACATCATGTAAACTAGACACAGCCAAAGCATAACAATCTGATGCATAAGATGCATGGCGAGAGCCTGAACGAGTATGACTAGACAAAGGTGCATCCAATTTACTGTCACGCAAAGTGTGCACCAGCCATTTTGGAATACCTCTAGCCTGCTCATTTTCAGCCCTTTCCTCATCAAGTACATCATGTACATCTGCATCAGTAATAGGCTGATTTGTAACATTTTCAGAAACCCCCGTAGGCTGTACATTTGCCTCATTGGAAATTACATTCGTATTTCCACCACTGAAAAGAGGCAACAAAGTGTCATAAATGTCCTTTGAGCTTACATTACTGTCTCTAGTACATCACAGCAAGGGCTGAACAGAATCTTCCACAAACACTACATCCCGTGAAACCAGAATACATTTTTTTTGCGGATGATACAACCTGTAACCAACAAAAATACATTTGACAGCCTTATCATCCAATTTTCTGCGGTGCACTTGTGGCACCGAAGCATATGCCAAACAGCCAAAAACACGCATGTGCTCAATAGAAGGCTTTCTATCATGCCATGCTTCGTATGGAGTAATAGACTACAAAGCTTTCGTAGGACACCTGTTAAGTACATAAGTGGCACACTTGATGGCCTCAAGCCAAAAACAATGCGGCAAAGCTTGACTTTTGACCATACATCGTGCCATTTCCGTCAGTGACCTTTTTTTCCTCTCAGCAACACTATTTTGCTGAGGTGTATAAGGCACTGTACATTGGTGTTTTATCCCATGACTAGCCAGAAATGCATTAAATTCATGAGACATATATTCCCCCCCTCGATCGGAACGGAGGGGGCCCATAGTACATTTCGAGACATTTTCAGCATAGCCAGAAATTGTTTGAAGCACATAAAAACTTTGGACTTCGCTTTAAGCGGAAATACCCATGCATGCCTGGAGTAATCATCAATGAAAGTCACGAAGTACACGTAACTGCCCAAGGACGGAGTTTGCATGGGCCCACAAACATCACTATGCAGAAGCTGCAACCTGCATGTGGCCCGAAATGAACCATCCTTTGGAACTTAGAACGCTGCATCTTACCCAAAATACAGCCTTCACAAACATGTTTGACAGGTGCTTCAAGAGGCGGCAAAGAAGCAAACATATCAAATTTCTGCAAACGCAGCAAACTGGCAAAATTCAGATGACCAAAACGTGCATGCCAAAGTTTTGTATCTGAAATAGCCCTTGAATTTGCAACAACATTTGCAAAATTTTGTCCACACTTGTCATACAAAGTGAGCTTATACAACCCACGGCACAAAAGGTCAGATGCAACAATTTCATCACCAAAACTGGGATCATGAACTCTATATCTATCATCCACAAATTTGACTACAAGTCCAAGTCTAGAAAGTGTGGATACAGACAAGAGATTCTTCTTGATCCCAGGTACATAAAGTGCATCAACAAGTGTGAAGGAACTGCCATTTGCAGCAGTAAGCACAATCTTTCCAACTCCCTGAACGGGATAAGAGCACAAGTGACTGAATTCCCATGAGGGACAGACTCAAGAGAGGTGAACAATTCACGATGTGAGGTAATGTGCTTTGTAGCACCACTGTCGAAATACCACACTTGTGAATTTGCAGCAACTGACAAGCATGCATCATGGACAACAGGATTGTAAGTGCACTCTGCGCTAAAAGCCCATTCTGTATCAACATCAGCATCACAGTCTCCTTTCACAGAAGACTCAACAATGGCTGCATTTGTAGTGGAACTAGCATTTGCAGTGGAACCACCCTCTTTCTTCTTAGCCTCTTTGGCCTTCGACTTAGGACGACTTAGGACACGACTTGATCAAGTGATCATTAGCTTTACAATAATGGCAACGCATGTTCTTTTTGCCCTTATCACCAGAATTTCCAGACGAAGTGCTGCCAGCAGAAGCATTAGGAACAGAGTTTTTGCCACTTGCAGGAGAACCATAAGAAGTGGCTGCATTACTATTACAACCCTTTCTTTGAGAAGCAATAAAAGCCTGTTCAACTGCACGCTAGTCCTGTTTTTTTTCTAGAAAGTGACTCTTGCAACAGCAATGTGCATAATGCATCAAACTTGACAACTTCAGGATTTCCTTGGCTCATGAGTCTCCAAGTACTAGCAAAAGTCTGGTAGGAATATGGTAAGGCATCAAGAACAATCGGCACAAGGGAACTGTCTCAAATGACTTCACCTGCAGAAATAAGCTGCTCATTGATATCCTTGATACTAGCAAGGAAAGTGTCCATATCATCTTCCTCATGCATAACCTTCGACTCCAGCTCTTTACGTAGCAAAGCAATTTTAGCCTCATTGCGGCTTGCATAAAGACCTGCTAGAATATCCCAAGCCTGTTTTGCAGATTTTGCTGAACGGATGTGAGGAACAATGGTGCGCTTCACAGATAACACAATCAATGCATGAGCCTGCGCATCCTTAACATCCCAATGAGCTTGTTCTGCCGTAGGCAAAACAACTCTAACAGCAGCAATCCTTGCAGCAAGACCTGCAACATCCACAACATCGCCTACATCCTCAGAACCAGGACGTAAATCAATGCCCTGCATAATATTCTAGACGCCCTTTAACACAAGAATGTGTTGCATCATATAAGCCCACATAGGGTAATTGTCCCCATCCAACCTGTCCTCAGCAGCAAACATCTTGAACACATCTGTGTTGTTGTTGTCAGCATGGTAAATGATGCACTTGATGTGAAAACTGCCCAAAAATAGGAGAAACGGAGCGGGAACAACACGTGCTATATAGCACAGACCATAGAAGACTATAAGGCACCTGTTATGCAGAAAATGGCACTGACAAAAATTCTGCACAAAATGACGAAATTGCTTGTGCAATACTGCTTGTAGTGGAAACGGAGGCCGAAATGAGCCCAAATCGAAAATCTGAGCAAACCAAGCTCTACAAGCTTACTTGAAGTATTTGTCGACCTGCGAACGCTCGTCAAAGCTCATTGAAATCGGAGAAAGTGAGTAGGCGTGTATTGGAGCAGCTGGCGACTAAGCCCGGGAGGACGCAACCTGCTCTGATACCAATTGTTGGAATTAGGGTTGCAGAGAAACACACACAGCTTGGAGAAGATGAAGGAAGCTCAAGGCACACAATACAAAGTGTATTACTTAGTGTGCAATGGAAGATAGATAGCCCTAGAGTGATGGGCGTATATACAATGCACGGGGGAAAAAACCTCCTAAAGAGGTAAAAAATGCCCCGGCGGTCCTAGTGTGTTCACACACATCACTACCACATGTATATAGTAACGGGGATGAAAATGAGGAGGCTAGAGGTATGCCAAAATGGCTGGTGCACACTTTGCGTGACAGTAAATTGGATTCACTTTTGTCTAGTCGTACTCGTTCAGGCTCTTGCCATGCATCTTATGCATCAGATTGTTATGCTTTGGCTGTGTCTAGCTTACATGATGTTGAGGAGCCTCTGTCTTTTGATGAAGCAAAAAATTCAAAAAAATGAATGGCTGCCATGCAATCAGAATATGATGCACTTATAGAAAATGACACATGACTTTATGTGATTTTCCTCCTGGCAAAAAGGCCATTGGTATGAAGTGGGTTTACAAGTTGAAACGCAAGCCGGATGGTGAGATCGATCGCCATAAGGCTTGACTTGTTGCAAAGGGTTATGCACAACAAAAAGGCATTGATTATGAAGAGACTTTTTCTCCCACTTGTCGTATGACTATTGTGCGTTTTCTATGTGCATTGGCAGCTCATTTTGGTTGGGATGTACATCAATCAGACATTGTTACTGCTTTCTTGAATGGTGACATATTTGAGGAAGTTTATGTAACGCAGCCTCGTGGTTTTGTCATAAAAGGACAAGAGGACAAAGTGTGCAGATGTAAGAAGGCTTTGTATGGGTTGAAGCAATCTCCTTGTGCTTGGTATGAGAAAGCTGACACTGATTTGGTCAAACAAGGCTTTCGTAACAGTCCAACAGAAAGCACATTGTATGTAAAGCGTGAGGGTGGTTCTTTATGTTGATGATTTGCTGATCACTGGACCAAATGAGAGACATATTGCTGAATTTAAGGCTAATTTAAATGCTACTTTCAAGATGAAAGATTTGGGGCTGTTGCATCATTACTTGCGTATATAGTTTAAGCAGTGTGATGGTGGTATTGCCTTGTGTCAGAAAAGTTACATAGAGACATTGCTATGTAAGTTTTGGACTTGAGGATTGCAAACCTATTGCCACTCCCATGGAAACAGGTTTGAAGTTGTGTCTACATGATGCCGGCGATCTTGATGATGTCACTCTTTATCAAACTGCTGTTGGCTGCTTCATTTATGTATGCAACACGAGGCCGGATATTCAGTTTGCGGTCTCACAGGTCAGCAATTTATGCATAGCCCAAGGTCTAAGCATTGGCAGGCTGTCAAGAGGATTTTCCGCTACCTTAGTGGCACTTTACATCTTGGCTTGTTTTATCCCAAGGGGGGATCATTGCCGCCAGACTTACATGCTTTTCTGGACTCAGATTGGGCTGGTTGTTTTGACACGCGAGTGCGCACACAAGTGGTTTTTGTTTCATGCTTGGCAATTCATGTATAACATGGTTGAGCAAGAAGCAACCTACTATGGCCACTTTGAGTTGTGAGGCTGAGTACAGGGCAGTATTCACAGCTATGGTTGAGTGTGTATGGCTCATACGCCTTATGGTTGATTTGGGTGTTGGACAGGACACTACCAACGCTATCTACACTGACAGTCAGAGCGCATTGGCAGTTGCGAGGAACCCAATTTTTCATGCTCGCACAAAGCACATTGAGGTGCATTACCTCTATGTCAGGGAGAGGCTCTCAGCAGGAGAGATCAGCTTGGCTTATGTGCCAACACAGGACAACCTTGCAGATCTTTTCACAAAGGCATTGTCTCATGAGAAGCTTGAAGCTTTCCACAAAGCTTTGGGCTTACTCCCCTTTGTGGACTGATCATGTCCTCAGGGCATGGCACTTCCCTTTAGTCATGTGCCACCTCTCGTTCACCGCATCACTCCAGGGGGAATTTTTTACCATATACATGTGGTAGTGATGTGTGTGAACACACTAGGACCGCCGAGGCATTTTTTCCCTCTTTAGGAGGTTTTTTCCCCCGAGCATTGTATATACGCCCATCATGCCATGAAACATTGCAAGGGTAGGGAAAGCACCTAAATCCCCACCTCTACAAACTTTCATGGGCATTGCAATCCGTCTCGACCGTCTACAGTGGCACAACTCCCAATTTTTACCATTGGGCCCTTAGCAAAGATAAAACAGAAAAAGTGGCAATTGTGCCCCCCTAGACCGCCGACGAGACGAGAACGGATAGCCATGAAACATTGTAGGGACAGGAAAAGCACCTAGATCCCCACCCTTGAAAAGTTTCATGGGCAACGCAATCCATCTCGATGGGCTACGGTGGCACAATTGTCAGTTTTTGACCATTGGGTCCTTAGTGAAGCCAAAATGAAAAAATTGGCGATTGTGCCACCCTAGACCGACGAGATGGGAGCGGATGGCCATGAAACATTGCAAGGGTAGGAAAAGCACCTAAATCCCTATCCGTGCACAATTTCAGGAGCAATGCAATCTGTCTCGACGGGCTATGGTGGCACCCCAGGGGATTCACCATGGAAAACTTATCGCACCACGTAAGTGCAGGGGAGGGGTTTTTTTTTAAAAGTTACATAAGCGTATAAGTTAGGGGTAGGCCCCCAATAAATTATCTCCAAAGCTTAAAATAAGGGAGGGGGGCATCATATTTTGGGGGGGGGGGGGCGTGAATTGACCCAGGTTGATACTTGTAACTATTGATCACCAATGTGCGCTAGAACTCAAAAGAATTTTGGGAATTTTTTTTATCAGATCACACTTCAAATTTTGCATCAAGTCGGTCATAGATAAGGGTTGATTTGGAGCACGTCAAGGGTTGATTTACATCAGCTTTGGATGGGTCAAAATTGGATCAGTAGCCAAAGTGCAGGCTGATCGAGCACATAGTTTGAAAGTCAAATTAGGACACATTGAGGGTACATCTAGTTATCAACAAAAGTGGTTCCTTTTAGTACGTTGCTAGTCACTGTGCTACTCACTCTTTGACTAGTTTTACTCAGTTAGATCATGTGAGGCATAAATTTTATATGTAAGATAGGGGTATGATAGTTTTCTTCATTGATTGTAGTATAAGCGTAGAAAGGGGGGTCATATTCCCTAGTATGAATCATATATAGGGGTTTTATCAAAGTTGTTTTCTCGCAGGTGGCGTCCCATTTTGTATATAGAGTGAATCCCCCGGGGGTGGCACAATCGCGAGATTTTGACCAGTGCGCCGTTAGCAAAACCAAAACGAAAAAATTGGCAACTGTGCCACCCTAGACCGACGAGACGGGAGGGGATGGCCATGAAACATTGCAAGGACAGGGAAAGCACTTAAATCCCCGTCCCTTCAAAGTTTCATGGGCATCTCAATTCGTCTCGATGGTCCACGATGGCACTTCCATTATTGTAAAGCTAATGATCACTTGATCAAGCAATGTCCTAAGTTGAAGGTCAAAGAGGCTAAGAAGAAAGAGGTTGGTTCCACTAATGATGCTAGTTCCACTACAAATGCAACTATTGTTGAGTCTTTTGTGAAAAGAGACTATGATGTTGATGTTGATGCAGAATGGCTTTTAGTGTAGAGTGTACTTATGATCCTACTGTCCATGATGCATGCATGTCAATTGTTGCAGATCTGCATGTGCGGTATTTTGACAGTGGTTCTACAAAGCAGATTACCTCACATCATGATTTGTTTACCTTTCTTGAGTCTGTCCCTCATGGGAATTCAATCACTTGTGCCAACAATGCTTCTTATCCAGTCAAGGGAATTGGAAAGATTGTGCTTACTGCTGCGAATGACATTTCTTTCACACTTGTTGATGCACTTTATGTACCTGGGATCAATAAGAATCTTTTGTTTGTATCTGCACTTGCTAGACTTGACTTGTAGTCAAATTTATAAATGACAAATGTACAATACATGATCTCAATTTTGGTGATGAAGTTGTTGCATTTGACATTTTATGTCATGTGTTGTATAAGCTCACTTTGTATCACAAGTGTGGGCAATTTTTTTCAAATGTAATTGTGGATTCTAAGGCTATTTCTGATGAAAAACTTTGGCATGCACGTTTTGGGCATTTAAGTTTTGCCAGTTTGTTGCATTTGCAAAAGTCTAATATGGTTGCTTCTTTGCCACCTCTTGAAGCACAGATCAAACATGTTTGTGAAGGCTGCATTTCGAGTAAGATGCAATATTCAAAGTTTTCAAAGGATGGTTGAGTTAGGGCCACATGCAAGTTGTAGATTGTGCATAGTGATGTTAGTGGACCCATGTAAACTCCGTCCTTAGAAAATTACCTTTACTTCATGACTTTCATTGATGATTACTCTAGGCATGCATGTGTACACCCACTTAAAGCAAAGTCAGAAGTATTTTTGTGCTTCAAACAATTTCTAGCTATGGCTGAAATGTCTTAAAATGTACTACGGGCACCCTCCGTTCTGATCGAGGAGGGAAGTATATGTCTCATGAATTTAATGCACTTCTGGCTAGTCATGGGATAAAACACGAATGTATAGTGCCTTATACGCCTCAACAAAATGGTATTGCTGAGAGGAAAAATAGGTCACTTATGGAAATGGCATGATGCATGGTCAAAAGTCATGCTTTGCGGTATTTGATTTGGCTTAAGGCCATCATGTGTGCCATTGATGTACTTAACAGGTGTCCTACAAAAGCTTTGTAGTCTATAACTCCATATAAAGCATGGCATGATAGAAAGCATTCTATTGAGAACATGCATGTTTTTGGTTGTTTGGCATATGATTTGGTGCCACAAACGTAGCACAAAAAATTGGATGATAAGGCTATCAAATATATTTTTGTTGGCTATATTACTGAAAGCAAAGGTTATAGGTTGCATCATCCGCAAAATAAGTGTATCTTGGTCTTACGCGATGTTGTGTTTGTGGAAGATTCTTGCTATCATGTAGTAGAGACAATAATGTAAGCTCATGACATTTACGACACTTTGTTGCCTCTTTTTGATGGTACAAGTTCGCATGTAAAATACAATGAGGCAAATGTACAGCCAATGGAGATTTTTAAAAATGTTACGGATCAACCTATTACTGATGCAAATGTACACGATGTACTTGATGAGGAAAGGGTTGAGAATGAGTAGGCTAGAGGTATGCCAAAATGGTTGCTGCATACTTTACGTGACAGTAAATTGGATGCACCTTTATTTTCATACTCGTTCAGGTTCTCGCCATGCATTTTATGCATCAGATTGTCATTCTTTGGATATGTCTAGCTTACGTGCTATTGAGGAACCTCTATCTTTTGATGAAGCACATTATTCAAAAATTGGATGGCTACCATGCAATATGAATATGATCAATGCACTTATAGAAAATGACACATAGAATTTATGTGATTTTCCTCTTGGCAAAAAGTCCATTGGTACAAAGTGGGTTTACAAGTTGAAATGCAATCTAGATGGTGAGATTGATCGCTATAAGGCTTGACTTGCTGCAAAGGGTTATGCATAGTAAAAAGGCATAGATTATGAAGAGATTTTTTCTCCCACTTGTCATACGTCCAACAAAAAGTACATTGTATATAAAGCGTGAGGGTGATGTACTTCTCATTGTCGTTCTCTATGTGGATGATTTGTTGATCACTGGACCAAATAAGAGACCACTTGTTGAATTTAACGCTAGTTGTTTGAGTGCTACTTTCAAGATGAAAGATTTGGGGTTATTGCATCATTACTTGGGTATACAGTTTAATCACTATGATGGTGTTATTGCCTTGTGTCAGACAAGTTACATAGAGATATTGCTATGTAAGTTTGGACTTGAGAATTGCAAACCTATTGCCACTCCCATGGAAACAAGCTTGAAATTGAGTCTTCATGATGTTGGTGAACTTGCCGATGTCACTCTTTACCAAATTGTTGTTGGATGCCTTATTTATGTATACAACACGAGGCCAGATATTTAGTTTGCAGTCTCATAGGTCAACAGATTTATGCATAGCCTAGGGTCTAAGCATTGGTAGGATGTGAAGAGGATTTTCTGCTACTTGAGTGGCACTTTACATCTTGACTTGTTTTATCCCAAGGGGGGGATCATTGCCTCCAAATTTACATGCTTTTTTGGACTCAAATTTTGTCGGTTGTTTTGACACATGAGTGTCCACAAGTGGTTGAGCAAGAAGAAGCCTACTGTGGCCACCTCCAGTTCTGAGGCTGGGTACATGACAATCTTCACAGCTACAGTTGCTTGTGCATAGCTCAGACACCTTATGGCTGACTTGGGTGTTGGACACGACACTGCCAACACTATCTACACTGATAGTCGCAGCGCATTGACAGTTGTGAGGAACCCAGTTTTTCATGCTAACACAAATCACATTGAGGTGCATTATCACTATGTCAAAGAGAGGCTCTCAACATGAGAGATCAGCTTGGCTTATGTGTCAACACAGGACAACCTTGAAAATCATTTCACAAAGGCATTGTCTCGTGACAAGTTCGAAGCTTTCCGCAAAGCTTTGGGCTTACTCCCCTTTGTGGACTCATCATGTCCTCAGGGCATGGCACTTCCCTATAATCTATGTGCCAGCTCTCGTTCACCACATCACTCCCAGGGGGGGTTGTTACCATATACATGTGGTAGTGATGTGTGTGATGTGAACACACTTAGGACCGCCGAGGTATTTTTTCCCTCACTAGGAGGTCTTTTCCCTTGTGCATTGTATATACGCCCATCATTCTAGGGCTATCTTATCTTTCCATTGCACACTAAGTAATATACTCTCTGTTGTGTGCCTTGAGCTTCCTTCGTCTTCTCCAAGCTATGTGTGTTTTCTTTCAACCCTAATTCCAACACTTTTTGCAAATGCCATGCCATCACATTCCCCCTTCCCATGCCTTGACTTGAATAATCTCCACATGCAATATAACTTGCTACTAGAATGCCATCTATAAAGCCAATTGAATTGACTGACATGAGGCTGACACTCTTACATTCCATACCACCACCATCATTTTGAGTGAGGCACAAGGAGCATAAGATACCACACTCACTGGACTCTTTGGCTTTAGCTTGTGCTTGATTTAGATGTTCTTCACATCAGAGGTGGGATGTTACCGGGCAACATAGGGTGCGATCGCATTCACATGAGGACTAGGTGTAACCATGCGCTTTTGTCCTTTTTCTAAAATTTTCCCTCACCAATGGAAACAAGTCTAATTTTTCTCGTTTATGTTTGCCTTGTTTGTGGGTTACACCCAAGGTGATCCCCTTGAACAAGGTGTGTAGGATGCAACTAGTTGGTAGTATGTGTGCAACCTCTCCTATGGAATATTCAGGTGATGTCATCTGGGTTCCAACTTGTTGCAAGTAAGTTGTCAACCAAGGAGCAATGTTTCCTTAGCTTGTTGACATATTGAATGCACCTCGTAATACATCTGCAATCCATATGTCTCACATGGCTTGTCCCCATCAGGGCTAGAAAAATACATTTTTCCTAACCGAAAAAAATAAGGGCAAACTCGAAATTCTCTCAGTTTTTTGGTCAAAATTTGAAGCTTTTGCCGGTAATTACACTAAAACTTGTGAAAATTTTCCGGTTTTCTTCAAGGCAAGCTCAAAATCTAACCGGGATTTTAGAATTTCAACCGGTTAAAATACACTGGACCCCGATTTTTTTCTAACACTGGTCCCCATGACTAAGTATGGCTTGTGGCATTTAGGCTTGAGGATAGTGTGCCATTGGCACCATGAGAGAGGGTTCATTCTACCTTGGCCTGAATTCAATGCTCATGCTTGATGCACTTTGTGGTTTGAAGCCAAGGAGAAAAGGGTGACATTTGAAAAGAGTGTTGCCTCCTCAATTCCAAGCAAGGCATGTAACGCCAATAAATGTTTTAGTGCAAAAAGAATTTTTCCATTAAATGTGAAAAAGAGGCTACAACATACAAATATATTGACTTGGGTGTGTGAAAGGTTTGTGAAGCGTGGGTACCAATTGGGCATTCATTTCAACAAAAAGGGGAGAAAAGCAAAGGAAATGAGCGCAGCTGGAGAGCACGTAGGACGGTTCCAGACAACAATCCAATGTCCAATCACAATGCCAGAAAGTCTCAACTCTTTGAGGGCAGCTCTCTCTCTCTCTCTCTCTCTCTCTCTCTGTACAATGCAACTTGCAAAGTTGCAAAGATTGAGTGCAAAAAGGACCTTAGATTTTGCTGTAAAGTGTAAAGAGCTTTTGGCAAGGCTCACTTCAAGTCCGTTATGTGAATGAGAAATTATACAAGCAATGTTGAATATGGATTACTTTTGCAAAGACATTCCCCCCCTTCTAGTAAAAAGCCATGAAGCATGGTCACATATTACACGCTAGTATAATTCCTTGCTTCATTGGTGATCGGTAGGGCCCCCTATCAATATACTGGATTTTTGAAAATCGAAAGTCTTTTGTATTTTTCTTTGCTATCTTTGCTTGGTGATTGCCTTTATCACCTCACATTTGTCAAGCAAAGTGTGCTTCTCCCTTTGGCATTCTACACACCTATAGTCTCTCCTTCATATCACAATTTAGCTAGAAACACTCAAGAATGTGAGCCACTTAGGATGCCAAAGGTTCACACATAGCTATGTAGATACATACACATGCACAAACATAAACATGCATATAAATCATTTACGTACAAGTGATTGTGTATGTGTGCATGTGCGTGCATCCATGTGCATATGTGTATGTATACTTTCTGCGATGTACATTAGGCCCACACTACTTAGGACATAAACATATATTGACTATTTTGCAATTACTTAGCCGAGATTTGAACTCTCACCCCCAGTGTCCACACACACAGACACACATATTCTCACTCACTCTCGTGGATGTGCCAAGACTTCATTGGTAATGGAAAAGTAGTAACAGTTCACAACCTATCCTTTATGGAAATGAGCCAAAAATGTTCCAAGGCATTTGCTACTCTTGAAAGTGGGAAGCATCTGTTTGAACATGAATTCCAAGTTTGAGATTTGGGTGTTGTAATGGACGCATGTGTGTAGGCTTCCATAGACACGTTGATGGACGATCCATGAGAGCACTAGGGGATCGACGATGATCCAAGACTCCTATTTAGGTAGTGCTCTCATGATACCTAGTTATCAGTAATTTTAGTGATATGCTCATATGTCTCGTGTCATTGAACATTGTATAACTAAGCATGGCTATGTGCAACTATGCAAGTTTTGGCATAGTTGTACGAATAGAGAGTTTTGAACCTCTAATTAATGGCAGCTATACTGGTAGTTGTTGAGGGCAAGAGTGACTTATTTATTTTGTCTCCATCTTCTTCGAACATGGCATGGCACATACAAGGTTGTGGTTCTATTTGTCTTTCTCACCTCCCATACATACACAGAGCTAGTGTGCACGTGCATGCCCAATTACAACACGAATTTGTAACAACCCCCATCTGTTGGTGAAATGGATAACTATTCCATGCTTAATAACCATGGTGCTCTCCACGGGGCATCATTCATCAAAAGCTCCCTATATCACATGCGTCACTTATTATTGTACATACATGATATTTACACCATGTGCCTATTTAAAACCCCCCACCCCCTCTAATATATACAATAAAATATACATCTTGGAGTATAAATCATCCTTTTTTTTTTTGGCAAAACTCACAATTCTGAGTGAATTATATTGACAACCAAAAAATTTAAAAATTCCATGCTCGTGCTGAGCCATGACAACTCTTAATAGTCCCTGATACATCGGCCGATGGGGGAGCCACCCCATGACTAGCGCATGGTCCTTATCTATGAGAGTCAATTAAAGAGGTGTCAATTATCATGTTCCATTCATCAGAGTTCTTGCATTTTCCAAAGGCCAGGATCGCCCCTCTGCTTTCTTGGGTTACCTTTGTGAACTTGGCTATTTCCATGGTTTGACGAATAGGCGACTGCTCCTAGCCTTCCAGACCTGTTTGAACTAGCAGAACCTGACAATTTGTGTTGCAATAAGCAGCTGCTGACTTTTCCAAGCCTTTCCTACAAAGAATAAATCATTCTTATAGAAGCATATCTTCCATGTTTTTTGCAACCATTTGCATATCTTACCCGCAAGGCCGTTGATCGAAGGGCATTCCTTGAATAGGTGGGAAAGGTCTTTGCTAGCCACTCTACATTGAGGGCAACTATTCGGGCCAATCCCCCTAGAAAGAGCCTTTACCCCAGTCGAAAATGCTCCCCACAGTACTTTCTAGAGAAACGCTTTCATTTTGAGGGGCCACTGTGGGCACCATATGTTCGTGGTGACTTTCTCCCATCTTGATTCTGCCCACTTCATGCCCCGTTGTTTGTTTAGTGGAGAGAACCAATCCATCGAAGTCATGAGTGTGTGGTATACTTCTTTGGTTTGAGGCTTATAGAAGTGCCTATCCTTAGGCCATCGTCATGCTTTCCACTCCACCTCCGATTCACAACTAGGTAGGCACCAACTATCTACCCGTTCCAGGGCTCTACTGATCACTAGCCCATCCAGGTTGTTCTGGAGAACCATCTGGTATGTTCCTTTCCATCGGTTACTGCTATAATCCCATAGTTGGTCCAAACGTCGAATGCCTTTATTATTGATTTTTCTAGTAGCTTCCCTCCAGAAAGGGTTCAGGGAGATGCTTCCCACCTTAGACAACCACGGGGACCAATGAGAAGCAGAGTTGTGGATATACCTTGTCCATTCTCCCCACCCCAAAGTCTCTGCCGTTCTTTTGCATTCACTAGGAGTATTAATAATCCTCTCTCATTAACTCACATCATATGATGCGCAATTTGCAAAGTGACCGCTTGCTCCCTTAGTTGTCTACTTTTATTGCCCTTATTAAATGTTCGCTATTTGTGTGGGATAACTTTGCCTTATGGCTGATCAACATCTTCTCCTTATTGGCCCTACAAACAAGGGATTCCAAAAGTTTGGATGAGCCCAATGCATTTACATGAAATGAGAGGACAAGGGCTTCCCTACAAGTTTTGGAACTTTTCTAATCTTGAGAAAAGTGGCCCTTTTCACATCCATGTTTACACTACCAACTAGTTTTCCCATTACTTTTGCAGGTATGCAAGGTTTGAGCTTGTTGTGCTTGTGCGCAGAGACCTTGTGGCTATGGACGTGGCTATGGACTAGTAGTCCTGCTTTGGTTCCTATTCAAAGGAGGGGAACAACCAACTGAAGTATTGAAGAGAAGAGGTTTTAAGGTGAAAATGCATCTAGTGCAAACACTTAGATTCAAGTCTCATTATGCACTACGCTAGTGAGATTAGTACTATTAAGAAAGGTGTAAGTCATTTGAAGGGCTTTCTCAATGGAATGGACAGAGAAGAGAGAAGCAATGGAGACACCATAACTCTTTTGTGCATCATAGGTCACCCAAGAGCGTCAAACCTCAAATTCAACATCATAAGATGCTCCTAAATTCTTCTTAAGAAATCAAAACATCGGTGCAAAGCACTTTGGGATGATCCCTTCTATCTATTTAGGGATTGCTCTTCCTCATGGATCCTTATTGGCATAATTTGCAAGTGGGTGTAGAGGATGTAGAAGATACTCTTCTTTTGGAATGACTTGGTCCTCGAAGGGACAACGTTTCATAAACAAGCAATTTTGGTGTGCAATCAAGTACTGCTATTTAAAGCATATTTGGAAATCCTAGAACCTTTGAATCTTTGAGAGAAAATATGTGGTAGGGTCAGTTGCCCAAGTTGAAGAATGCACACATGCGCTAATTTTCTTCGGGTGGTACCCTCTTGGGGAAACCAGAGTACCATTGATATGCGGTAGAAATTGTTCGATAAGGAAAAAGCAAGGACTCTTGTATAGCCTCGTTTTGGATTAGTTGTTCTCTTAAGACACATGTAGTGCTTGAGGGTCATATGTAGTGCATGAGGGTCATTGTACATTCTTCGCTAAATTAATATAACATCTCCACTCACATTTTGAGTATGGAGAAAAAAACAAACAAAACACCAAACAAATGTATTTGTGTTGGAAGTTTGATAGTTCATTCCCACCGTGACGACCCTAGCAAGAAGAAATACAGCTTATTGAGACAAGAAAAGGTAAAAGCTATGCAATCGAGACATGGTTTATAAGCACACACCCACTAGTGCATTGTACAGAAACGGTTTCTCCTACCACAAGTCAACACTCAGTCAACATAAGCTGTTATTTGCAACTTTATGTTGCAAATAACATCTAGGATCTGCCATTGCTCGGCTTAACGAAGGGTTCCCTTTGAAAGGTGCTATGGGGGGCCATTCCTACTAGGATCAAGGTAAAACCCAAAAGAATTGGCTTGGACCTATGCTTAGGATGCAAACCGGCAATCGAAGACCCTCGCCACCTCTTCAAAGACCACTCAGCCATGAGAGGCCTTACGAGACAAGTTTGCGAATGGGTGTAGAAGACTTGAAGGATCCCCCTTTTCAAGAATGATGTGCTCCTAGGACCAAAGATCTTTAAAAACCAAGCCATTCTGATATGCACATAGATTGCACGCTTTTGCTATCTCAAGCAAACTTGGAAAGCAACGGTCAAATTTGAAGAGATTATACAAGATAATAAGGATTGGATTTCCTCTGTCGGGGGAAAAAAAAAACTCTAAGGAGTGGAAACAATCACTTGCTAACACTAGCTAGTAAGGAAAATGGTTACTAAGGTCATATCACATCTCGAATTGTGACTTTGTTTGGCTATGAAAAGGCCAAGGTGCCACACTTTCAAAATCTCTCCATCACATAAAAAGGTCGAGTGTTGATTTTTTATAGGCATTTTACCCATGTTTTGTTTTATGGGTAAAAATGCAAGCTGCCCTACAAAAATTACACTAAATTAGCCCTAAATATGTACAATCTTTATAATTTGAAGGGGAAGCGTGTTTGTCAAAAATCAACCCTGCCAAGGACATATAAGTGATCCCATGAAGCCATTCAATACTCAAGGCTCATTTTAATCTTTTTTCTAAAGTGCTTAAGGACATATAAGTGATCCCATGAAGCCATTCAGTACTCAAGGCTCATTTTAACCTTTTTGGGGCAGTGATATAGGCGTGGTGCCTATAAAATGTTGTACACAACTTTTAGGCTTTTTGAAGCTATTTCAAGATGCAATTCTTTGGAGCCATGCTTGCCGCAGTAAAAATAGCACGCACTTTAAAAAAGCCGACAACAACAAACTCTCCTCGCTCATTCTCGTCTCAAGCAATTCTCTCTCTCTCTCTCTCTCTCTCTCTCTCATCAGGCAGTGCCATCGTCGTCAAGTTAGTGACGACCTTGTTTTAAAAGTGCTCAATTGAACTTAATTTGCATTAATCACAAAAGGTTACAAATAGCCTTGGTATATTATTTGCATAGGGTTTTCCAAAAAAATAAATCGAAGGGGACGAACCATCCGCCTAGCCTTACTTATGTAGCTTGTTTTGGCTCAAGCTAAAGGCTCATTTCAATTTTGAAGTAACTCTTATGGATTTAGCTTATTATATAGCTTAGACCATGCTCACACGAGAATTGGTTATCAAGGACATTTACATAGTCCAACTATGACAAATTTGACATAGTTACAAATTGACTTGCATGGTTATATACGACAAATAACTAAAGCACTTGTGACCATGCATAAGGCATAGTTATCCAATAAAGTTACCAATAACTATGTCTAGCATGATCGTTGCGCCTTAATGGAGGTTCCCTCGTGGTGACATAATATAAAGAACTGAATGTGAAAAGTGAAAGGAATTTGAAGCTCTTCAAAGTTCTGGCCTACAACTTCATGCAACATGAAGACACTTGTAAAAGGTTAAATAGGAGGGAGCAGGAGGTACAAAGGGTTTCCACGAATTACATCCCATGCGTCAATGGACACTCTTTCTCTTCTGCTTAGTCGGTGCCCCCAATTCTTGCAAGCCTCCTTGCTCATGCCTCGTAGCCTCCCTTCCTGTGTGTGCGTGCGTGCGTGCGTGCGCACATGTGTAATTGTTGAACCCATGATGTACATATGGCCCGTGTTGGGGGTAACGGAGGGGTGCAAGCATCAAAATGATGGTGGGTAGCCACATTCGCCATGCTAATGGACAACTGTAGGGGAACTCGGGCTGGCTTGAGAATAGTACTGTGCCTATGTGAGGGCATATCTAAGGGTAGCAAACATTGAAGTATTAGAAGTTCTTGTTTTAGTGGAGGGTAGCATACTAAGGGGGATGTATTTGCTCCAAGGTCATGGGCTGAAATCGTGGCTAGTGCGAAACGGGATGACGTTTCCTTGTAATCCATTTGAATACCCTGTGCATATAGTGTTTCTCTCCCTAATAGTCCCTATTGCATTGGAATCGAACCTGGATACGTGGGGTCCAAAATTCAAATGGAGCACTCTAGTCTTCGCTCCCTTCTCCTAATCGCCTACATTAAAGTACAAGTAAAAAATTTGGAAATTACCAAATACCCCTGAAATTTGTGGAAATTCCCAATATACCCCTCAAATTAATATACTGTTGCATCATTTTGGGATGGATTTGCCCCAATTTTTGCACAGTCTAATGTTTATGACAATGGAGATCTATAGTTTAGTGTCTTAGACAAAATTATTCACTGATGAACTCACAAATAGAGGCATTTGTGTTTAAAAACGATGAACAATTTTATATGAAGAGCCCTCAATGCCATCTAAAATCCTAGTTCTATCATCATCTATTGAGGAGAACCAATCTTCCTATGAAGAGTTGTAAAAAAAAAAGTTTTTAGAGATATTTGCAAGGTTAATTAGGGGTATTTAGGGAAAACTGAAGGGCATTTTGGGAAATTTTGGCCAAATATGAGGGGTACATTGGGAATTTTTTAAATTTGAGGGGTATTTTAGGAATTTCCATAAATTAGAGGGGTATTTTGGTAGTTTTCAATAAAATTTTTGGTCACCTTTAGGCGCTTCAAACCTCAGGCTCAAGAGTCGAACCCACAATCGACGAAACTTGAAAGTGAGAGAGCTGAGCTGCGCTGCTGCAGCACTGATCGAACTACAGCTGTGAGAAAGTACGCATCTCTCTGTCGTTCAGACCAGCTGATCACATGCTGATCAGTGCGTGATGGGTGCAGACACCGCTGCTCAGAAGACTCGCAGAGTCGAGAGAGAGAGAGAGAGAGAGAGAGAGAGAGAGAGTACTGCTTAGTGTAGCTTTTTCGGTCGGTGGGGCCCGGCAGCTGCACCTGGGCGGGCCTCTTGAGTCTTGGATGTTGGGTGTGCTTGAAGCAGGAATCAGGATTTTTAGCTCACCAAGCTGCACTCGTGCATCGTGGGCGGAGGGGGCAAGGCAACAGGGGATATAAGCAGGTGGCATGGCGTGAGAGGAGGGTGACCTCATGTCGAGGTGGGTAAGCGGCGCTGGTGGTTGTGGTGGTCGCCGCTCGTGAAGTGGAGGTGGTTGCTGTCAATCATGTAACCCCCACTCCAGGCGACGCGCATGACCGCCGTAAGCCGGTAGCTGTCAAAGTGCTCAGGGTCTCCTCTCTCTCTCTCTCTCTCTCTCTCTCTCTCTCTCTCTACGCGCTTCCGCGTTCAAATCTCCAGTCTCCAGCTCTCCCGCCCAATTTATAATACGCTAGCTGGGCTATTGGTGGCCAGTGATCAATCCTCACACTCAGATCAGCTGTCTGCCAAATGTAACTATACACTCTCTTATCTTGTGTAGCACTCATGGCCGCTGTACCACCTCCCCTTCCTTGCCCAGCATGTGACTTCCATTGGATGATCCGCCGCCTGCTTCTTGCTGCCCTTCTCTCCTTGTCTGCCCTCTTGCCGTCGCTCCATCGCGTGCAAGCCGAGGACGCCATCAAATTCCTCACCTGGAATGTCACCTACCGGAACCTCGCCATCCTCAGCAACATCCCCAAGCAGGTTTCTCATTTGCTTCTTTTTCCATGAATGCTTATCTTTCACATTTTCTTAGCAAGTTCATCTCATGTTCATGTCATGGTTGTGTGTGTACATGCGTTGCAAAACTGTAATGCATCTTGCTATATGTGTGTGTGCAGGTGATCACCATAAATGGTCAATTTCCTGGCCCCGAAATCGACTCCGTAACCAACGATTTCCTTGTAATCAATGTGTACAACAGTCTAAATGAGCCATTCTTATTGACATGGTGATGAGAGTATAATTTAGCTGCATCTTTTGAACATGATTACCTGCACTGTAATCATGACTAATGAATGATGATGATGATGATGGTGAGAAATGCAGGAATGGGATCTGGCAAAGGCGAACATCGTGGCAAGATGGGGTGAGTGGCACAAATTGTCCCATACACCCGGGGCGTAACTTTACATATAGCTTCCAAGTCAAAGATCAGATTGGCTCCTACTTCTACTTTCCCAGCACTGCCCTACACAAATCTGCAGGTGGCTTTGGTGGCATCAAAATCAACAACCGTGTCATTATCCCTCTTCCTTATCCCTCTCCTGATGGAGAACTCTTTGTCCTGATTGGGGATTGGTACAATGCTAATCACACGGTAATTGTGCTTAATTCCGTGCATGACTAATCATAGGATAAAGTTTCTTGTTTGCTAACTATAGATCGATCGCTTGCAGACACTCCGCAGAAAACTAGATGCAGGGGGGCAGTTAGGTATGCCTGATGGAGTTCTCATCAACGGCCGAGGTCCTTTTGGAACCACACTATCAGTTCAGCCAGGTATGGCCATCATTAAAAGCATCCACTTTTGCAATGTGACAGTAGCAAAGGGCACATAGTTATGATCAACACATGAAACTCAAAGTATGAGTGTATAAGAGTAGAAGTCACGAGGCTTGTTGGGAATGGAGAAGAGGGAATGAAGCTCCACCTCTCGTGCTCTCTTTCTTCTTACAAGCTTAAAGAGTAATGGCATTCTAGAGCTCAAATGCCTTGACTGACATGCTGATAGATAAAACTCTTAGGTGGTAAAATGTGTAAAGTTTCTCCAAAACCAACGAGGTGCCTGCGGGTGGATGAGTGGACTTCCCCTTGCAAACATTTGCCGTGTATGTGGTTGTGGGCAAGAGCCATGCACAAACAAGCACAAACATTGAGGTGTTTACTCACTTTCATAATTTCAAGGTCATTGCTGAAAACAAATTAACTGGAAAGTTATGCACAGTGCTTGAGGTCAGATGGAGGGGGAGAGTATTTCTGGAATAAGTTTACCAATTTTCTGAAAAAAGCACTACAAAACTCTATTTGTGCAGGGAAAACATACCGGCTCCGAGTCTCCAACGTTGGTACTTCTACTTCCTTGAATTTTCGCATACAAGGCCACAAAATGAGGATGGTGGAAACAGAGGGATCACACACAGTGCAAAACTTATATGAAAATGTGGACATCCATGTGGGGCAGTCATACTCATTCCTAGTCACTACAGACCAAGCTCCAGGAGATTATTACATGGTGGCTAGCACCCGCTTCACGAACCCGGTCCTGAGCGGCATCGGTGTTGTACATTATCTCAACTCTCAATTCAAGGTTTCAGGCCCTCTTCCTGGAGGACCCTCCATTCAAATTGCTTATTCACTCAACCAGGCTAGGACAATAAGGTAAGGGATAAAATTTGAGCTGCTTTTCTCCATCCCTGAAATATTCATTCAAGGTTGAGGAAAGCTTTCCAAACAGATGAATATAGATAGTCTATGAAATATCACATTTTTGGCAGGTGGAACTTGACCGCGAATGCGGCAAGACCAAACCCACAGGGATCTTTTCATTATGGCATGATAAATGTCAGCGAAACTGTGCTGTTGTATGGATCTGCAGCATCAATAAATGGAAAGCTGCGGTATGCGGTGAATGGCATGTCGTATGTAGCACCAGAGACACCTCTCAAGATAGCAGATTACTTTAACCTGCCCGGTGTCTTCTCTTTGGGCTCCATGCCAACCTCCCCACGTTCTGGTTCTCCCATGTCCGCCACCCCGGTGCTTGCCCCCGGTTTCCGTGCCTTCCTCGAGGTGGTCTTTCAAAACAATGAGAACATTGTGAACAGCTGGCACATCGATGGCTACTCATTCTTTGTTGTTGGGTATGTTAATTAGCATGCTGCTCTTCAGTAAAACAAAATGGCTTTGTTGGTTTACTGTTTGATGAAATCGAACTTAGACATGCATGCATCGTGCAACATGTGCCAACCACTCGGACTGCATGTGAATAATATGCTTAGTCTGTTTGACTCATTTTCCTAGCTGTTCTATTCTGGCTTTTACTGAGTCTGACATTGACCTTGGCTGTAGAATGGATGGAGGCGTGTGGACACCCAACAACAGACGTCAATACAATCTCTTTGATGCCGTATCAAGATCCACTACTCAGGTAAGAACTTATTGTTTCATAGAAAAAGATCAATAAGCCAGCCTATAGGTATGTATAGACATGCTTTTGCTTTGCACTGCAATTTCCTTAGCATGCCAACTTGAAATTCAATACAAAAGACATTTTGCCTTTAGTACCGAATGCAACAGATATAAATCTCCGCGAAAGCCTATTAACAACAATGTGTTGGGTGTGTGCTATACTCAGGTGTACCCTCACTCCTGGACTGCAATTCTATTAGAGCTTGACAATGTAGGCATGTGGAATGTAAGGTCTCAACTATGGGAAAGGCAATATCTTGGGCAGCAGTTCTACATGCGCGTCTTCAATCCGGAAGTCTCATTCAGAAATGAAGCACCCATACCCACCAATGTACTTTTGTGTGGAAAAGCCGCCAAAGGAGGCCATCGTCGTCGTCAGCGCCACGCTTGATTAACTGACACAGAAGGTTATTCTTCCAATTTTTGGGGAGACGAAATACGTCTCCTCAGACTTGCAATTTTCTTTAGGGAATAAGCTAGTTCTACCCAACTCAGGATATGATACATCTATACCTTCTTAAAAATGGTTCAAATCTTCATCAAGCATGATGAGACGGTTTGTAATCCTCCTCCGAATCTCTGCATATATTCAGAAAATCAGAAGTTGCAAACTTCTTTCTCCTTCATCAATGTTCTATTGATGGCCTAAATAACCATGTGCCTTTGATCCACATATACATAAACATCTATGGTCAACAAGCCTTTTGCAAAACTATGTAAAAGGTTCTCTAAGACCTGTTGACAGATACCGAAATTGATCTGGGTCATTCGATAGTTTAGGAGTAGTGCATCATCTCCTCAGACATTCAATTGCCTATTTTGTAGCACCATAAGAAAGAGAGCTTTATAGGACCTCCTTCATCGACAACTTCTCAAAGCAACGTGATAATCTCAACCCTCGAGTCTCAAAGCTGTTACTAATCAGCTCAGCTTGAAAATGTAGTCTTCCGGTTGAATCATGGTACAGAATTTGATCATGAGAGGTTGTAATTGATATGCTAATGGCACAAAGTGTTTCAACCATAAAATTCAATGTTCTAGTGTTCTTAAGTACACAAATTCTAAGCACATAATGACAAATGTAACTCTTTAACAGCCATTTATAAAATCAGCTCTACCACATCAAGGACACATCATAAACCTAATCCCCCCCCCCCCCATTTCCTTTCAAAAATACCCCAAAAATTCCCCCCAAAAGAATTGGATGACGAATGATCATCAATGATCTATGGATCGTAGATCCCCTAGAAAAGGGAGGTGTTCAATAGTGCCGAGGAGAGAAACTCAATCTCTGGAAGACCTTGTTAGATGCTGGATTGGTTCCAATCTTTTTGCCTTTGGTTTGTCCTTTTGACTTCCAAGTGTTGGAACAAAAGGCAAAGGAGTTTGAAGTAACTTCTCTAGCAAATTAAGGGCCAGCAATAGTTGTACAACTCTCATTACAACATTTAAAAGGGCATCAACCCACACCTCTTCCCTCAAGAAGGTTCTCTTTTCTTGAGGGAAAGGAGCTCTTTTCTCCATCTCTTTCCCTAGAGTGCTCAATATCATGATCAATTGCTCGGGAGGGATCACATGCCTAGCTAGGTGCGGTTGGGAGCATGGGAGTGCCGGCCCCACTCCCCTGCCCCCAACCGTATCTAGCTAGGCATGTGTTCCCTCCCTTGCAACATGTAATGTGGGAATTTGTCTAATACTTCTTTGTGGGCCATGGCATCACTAAAAATTCTCCTTTGTGAGTAAGTTCAACCCCATCCTCTTCCTTTCACAAGAAGATTTAGAGATTTTCTCGTAGGAAAATGGAGTCTTTTTCAGCGTTTTTCATACAATGCATAACATCATGAGCTTCTACTCGAGAGGCACCACATACCTAGCTAGGTATGCGGTGCCTCCCTCCCAGAAGCTCATGATGTTGAGGTAAGTCACAATGTGAGAATTATTGTGAGAATCTGTCCAAAACTTCTTGTGTGTGTTTCCAGCGCATCACACACACCCTTTGCCATCTCACCGCCATCTTCTCCTTCACTAACCTACCTGCTCACGCCTTCTTCTTCCACCTCCTACCCAAATATAGCGTCCTCATCACACAAAGCAAAGTGCCTGCACCCTTCTGCCCATGATCCTGGCGCAGGCAAAACCCGTCTCATTTGGCATTTAAACGGCCTCCGTGCCCTCATTGTCCCGCTGGGCACGCATTAATCTGCCTGCTCATGCATGGAAGTGATCCTTCAGTTCGAATTGCATAGCAGGCAAACGACTCCCCAATGTCCCATATAGAGTCCCCTTTGATTTGTGAGTTTAGAGGGTAGGGGGTACCCAGCTGGGAAAAATGAAAAACAAAATCGAATCAAGCGAGATCCGGTGGTGGACGTCGAAGTAGGTAGAGATCAGAGGAGGGTGAGCAGGTGTTGAAGACGAGGGGCAGAGAAAACACCATGCGCAGAGTGCAGCAGAGCAGAGAGACGGGCAGATGATTACCATGGGAAAAATGAAAAAAAAAAAGAACCAAGCGAGATTTGGTGTCGGGCGTCGAAGTAGGTAGAGAGCAGAGGAGGGTAAGCAGGTGCGAGAGGCGACGGGCTGACAAACACCATGCGCACAATGTAGCAGAGCGGAACGCGACCTGCAGAGGAGCAACAGAGGCATAGAGGTTGAGGGTTATTTTTTTCTATTGCATGGCTTGCCTTCCGGAGCAGTTGCACGCATTGATCAAGTGGTTAGGGGAGCACAGAGTTGGTAATCATTCAATCAGCGAGAGATCGAGCCCTAAGTCTCATGTAAGGGTAGCAAATCCCTAGCTAAGTGGTAGGGAAGAGTATCTAGAGGAATCTCTAGTCGAACTGTATAAAACCAACAAGCTGCCAGTAGTAGTGGCTAGTTAACGTCCACCATCCAATTTAAACATTAAATAGTGGTCCTACTTATAAAGTTGACAAGACCACTAAAGATATGTAAGACTATCCTTAGTTTATACTTTTTGGGAATAGTAAATCATTACGGGTTTGATGTTGACGTCGAAGTGTAGGACGCTTTTCATTGGTTAATCACTCTTTAAGTCTCTCTAATACAAAGAAAAAAACGAGGATTAAGTGTACTGCTAGAATTCAAGAAAATGTTCCCTTCATCTCATTAATCTCTGAAGCTGTATATGTGACACTTATACAAATGTATTTTCTTAATATTACAAATACCCTTGCAACATATGGGGACCTGGCTCTTAGAACCTCACACATTGCTCCCACCTAATTGGCCTCCTGCCTAAGCTCTCTCTTTTTCTCTCTCTCTCTCTCTCTCTCTCTCTCTCTCTCTCTCATGTTGTCCGACTGGTCAACCGTCTAACTGCAGGGGACATTGCCAGACTAAGAGCATGCAACACGTGGGCACGAGAGGGAGGGGCATGGAATCCCTCTCCGCTTTATTAATAGTATAGAGTATAGATACGGATATAACTCCATTCATCTGTACTTTTGTCCTATTCTTAGGGCTGCGTAACACTCAAGAGGAGTAGGGGTAGTGAGTGGATAGGGATGCAAGAATCTCACTAATTTGGAAGCTGTGCGTGAATGTAGAAGCTTGCTAATAACACCATTAAGCCATTCAAAATTGAAAGAGTTAACACTTAACCCATTAGTTTGGTAACCTAAGAGGACATAAAAGTGTCCTTTCGGGTTCCAAAAAAAATTCAAATACTTTGAAGCTTGCTAATAACACCATTAAGCCTTTCAAAATTGAAGGGGTCAACACTTAAGCCATTAGTTTGGTAACCCAACAGAACATCAAAGTGTCTTTCCAGGTTCCAATTGTTTTTTCAAATACTTCTTATATGTATTCCTGAATTTAGCTCAAAGAAAACACTACACTTTACATGGGAAAAGAAAGAAACACTCATAGCTGCTGACGTTGTGGTCACGAGGAGCTCTCAAAGACAAAAGAGTGCTCAATTTGACAAAAAACAACATATTTGTTAGGTGCACCCCTTGCAAAAAAACCTCTAGATAATGAGCCTATTTTCTTGTAAACGTCAATGAGTTCTTGACCAAAGTCTATTGTTGTTGTGGGCCCAACATTTTTCTTTTGAACAAGTAAAAAAAAGGTGTAATTTCTACATTTTGCTGACATATCATCAATGTTTTCATATATACACCCATCATTATTTTTATAAATTCTCCCACTTTACACATTTAAGTTTTTTACTTTCATGTTCAAGCATAGAAAACATTAAAAGCATCAAAACATGTCTTCCTAAGAGAATTTGGAACACATTATGAAGTACAAAAACCGCATAGATAAAAAAATTGGCTTTCACAATGTGGCCTTTTGTGTATAATATAAACTTATCAAGTTGGCACCAAATTGGAATTGTACACGTATATTCGGACATAATCTTGACATGTACAATGTCTCTTGAGTGAAATTTAGCAATTTGAATACAACATAGTATTAACTCAAATTGAGTTCAATTTTGGTAAGTTGAAAAATCACTTTTGCCTCTTGTGTTGTTTGCTATCTAGGGTATTAGGTTCGCCAAAACTCAAAGAAGAAGGGTTACATAGTGAGAACTCCATAAACACACTCAAAATTTCCTTTTAATTACAAAGACACTTCAAAAATATTCATCAAAATGTGAACCTTACTAGCAAATAAACATAAATTAAAAAAATTTCATAAATATGAAATAGCTTTCAATACATAGGCTTCCCATTTTACATAAGCATAAAAACACCTTAATAGCTATCTATGCTAGCTATGTAGAACTTTAGAGTTCACTAAGTTGTGTTTTAGGGTGATCTAATGTCCGGTTCATAAAAATTGGCCAAAAATATCACACATTTCTTTAGTTCGAGATAGGTTTAAAATTTTCAAACCCAACTCTAAAGGTGAAATTGATAGCTCCAAAAAAAATATCAGGTTTTTTTAGTCATAAGCTAGCTATGTGGATATAGAGAACTTTAAAATGTTCAAAAAGTAATTCTAGGAAGTTGGTGAGTTAAGAGGACATAAAAATGTAAAGTTACCAATCTAGTGTTTTAAGTTATTCTTTAGAGGAACATGAAAGGGGAGTAAATTTCTCTCACCTTTCACCCAATAGATGTGGTGGCGTTTTTTTTAATCTTTAGCAGCCTTTTCTTTCCATCATGGGTGCAACCACATTCTTTCATTTTCTTTCGAAAAACCCTCATAACCCTACTAGCATCTAGTGCAACTAAGCTCTTATACAATAACACACATACCGATCAACCCATACCATCATGTCGATACACTACAACTATGTCCACTTTAAAACATATTAGTGTTTCCCTTTCATCACTCTCAAATTATCACTCATTAACCATGACACTTAAAAGTTACAAAGAACTATATAATTTTACACCAAAATTTCATGAGCAAAAAATAGCACACATTTCTTTAGCTCGAGTTAGATGTAATTTTATTCAAACCCAACTCTAGAGGTGGAATTAATAGCTCCAAAAAATTCCAAGTTTTTTTCATGTGATAAGCTAGCTATGTGGATATAGAGAACTTTAGAATGTTCAAAAAATAATCCTACGAAGTTACTAAGTTAAGAGGACATAAAAGTGTCACGCTACCAATTAAGTGTTTTAAGCTATGCTTTAGGGGAATGTGAAAGGATAATATTTTTTGTCACCCTTCACCTCATAGATGTGGTGGCGTTTTCCTTGATTTTTAACAGCCTTTTCTTTCCATCATGTGTGCAACCACATTCTTTCAATTTCTGTCAAAAAACGCTCATAACTCTACTAGCATCTAGTGTGGCTCAGCTCTTATACAATAACACACATACTGATCAACCCATACCATCATGTCAATACACTACAACTCTATCCACTTTGAAAAATATTAGTGCTTCGCTTTAATCACTCTCAAATTATCACTAATTAACCATGACACTTAAAAGCTCACCAAAATTTATGAATTTGACATTAGTATCTCCTTGAGGGAGGCAAATAGGTTACAAGGGATCACTAATTCAAGTCACAATGAAATGTATAAACATAATGAAATCAAGCAAACCAAAAGTACAAATGAAATGAGCAATTTCAATTAGGAAAATTTTTGGATCTAGAGAGAGCCTTTTTAGAATTGAGGCTCACAAGGTAACAACCAATCTGCTTTAATCCTCTATAACGGTGAAAAGCATTACAAAAAAGAGTTTTGACAGAGGAATTCCATGTTAATATTGTAAATAAGAATAAAAAACCCTTAACACAAAGATAACAATCTTCTTTGTTTTCAAAATTCAAGGAGTTTTATTCATTTCAAAAGAGGTCCTTTTAAATCAAATAGTACTTTCAAGATGTGGACCTTCTCTAAATAAGTATATGCTATTATTAAAATCATGTAAGCGTGGATTACTAGTTCCTTTTATAATATACTTTATGATTACTCATAGTTGTTTCATCTTAAGCTTCTTCAGGGTGTATGCATGATAAGATGCACCCCTTTCAGTAGTTCCCCCCAGAGAACTGTCAAAAAACAGTCTGTATTTTGACTAATATGTACATTTAACTTACTTATACGTCCTTTGAAGTTGCAATATTTGGTGGCCACACAAAATCAGTCTGTATTTTGACACTAATATGTACATTTAACTTACTTACACATCCTTTGAAGTGGCAATATTTGGTAGCCACACAAAACACAAGTGTTAAACACTATGTAAAGTCTTAAAAAGAAAACTCATAGTGCTTATAAATACTATGGAAATTGTTAAAAACAAAACACACACTACTAAACACTTTTGATCTTCGGTTTTTCAAATGAAAATGGAAATTTTAGTGTGCAAGGACCACTCTGATTCAGTCAATCACGCCTTGTCACAACATTGCGACCTTGATGAACAAATACCTATATCTTTATATGGACTTCTTTGCTTAACTTGCCCTTTTGCACATCAATTATTCACTTGACAAGCAATATATTTTGATTTTTTGATAATTTTTTGGTTCTCTACGTAGTTATTATTTATATTTCTTTGTTGGGATTATCGTTTACAAAAGCCATAATTTTTACACTAGATATCTAACGATGTAGAGATTATTTTGCAAGATCCAACGGTCGTTGGATAGACTATGACGCGAAGAATGTGACCATGCAAAAAATTGAAATCTTTGATGATTCAATTTTTTTAGTTCTAGCTCTGTAAAATAGCAAAAAATGCTTAGAGAATCTTAAGAGAATTAAACAAAAATTATTCTAATAACTAATGTACATTGCCACTATTTTTTTTAATTTTCATGTATCTTATGACTCGTACCGTAAGGTCCTCATGGAAAACAATTTGAGTCAATTTGAATTAGCGAAAGACACTTTTCCACTGGTTATTTTTTTTTTTCATTTGTACCATTCATGAAGGTGTGCCTCCTTAGCTTTGGTAAAGTGCCAAGTGTAGGAATTTTGACACTGGTTCATATACCATGGTTTTGTCTCTATCTCCCAATCCTACTTGGCTAGTCCACCTTATACAAGGAGGCCGCCACATTACCAAAAGTCCATGTCATCACACCATCTCACCTGCCACATCAACACCATCAATAGTTTGATCTGAATGCTTGGCTTGCCGTGTCACTCTACTGCCACCTCACCCACCACCCTCAAGTGCCACCTTGCATGCTATCTCACTTTAGATGCCATATCTTCCACCAACTCACTTGCCACTTATCCGTGGTGCTTGCATGGCTCACCACATCACTGCCACCTCACAAGTCACTAAGAACCTCACACATTTCTCCCACCTAGCTGGCCTCTTGCCTAAGCTCTCTCTCTCTCTCTCTCTCATGTTGTTCGACTGTTCAACCGTCTAGTTGCAGGGGACATTGCCGGAGTAAGAGCATGCAACATGTGGCCATGGGTGGGAGGGGCACGGAATCTCTCCCTGCTTTATTAATAGTATAGAGTATAGTATAGATATGGATATAACTATTCATCTATACTTTTGTCATGTTCTTAGGGTTGAGTAACACTCAAGAGGAGTAGGGGTAGTGAGTGGATAGGGATGCAAGAATCTCACTAATTTGGAGGCTGTGCGTGAATGTAGAAGCTTGCTAATAACACCATTAAGCCATTCAAAATTGAAAGAACACTTAACCCATTAGTTTGGTACCCTAACAGGACATAAAAGTGTCCTTTCAGGGTTCCAAAAAAAAATCAAATACTCCTATGTATTCCTCAATTTAGCTCAAAGCAAACACTACACTTTACATGGGAAAAGAAAGAAACACTCATAGATGCTGACTATGTGGTCATGAGGAGCTCTCAAAGCCAAAAGAGTGCAAAAAGCAACATATTTGCTAGGTGCATCCCAAGGTTAAAAAATCTCTAGATAATGAGCCTATTTTTATTGTAAGTGTCAATGAGTTCTTGACCAAAGTCTATTGTTGTTGTGGGCCCAACATACTTCTTTTGAACATAGAGTTAAGCAAAAAAAAGGGTTTAATTTCTACGTTTTGTTGACATATCATAGATGTTTTCATATATACACCATCATTATTTTTATAAATTCTTTCACTTTACACACTTAAGTTCTTTACTTTCATGTTCAAGTATAGAAAACATCAAAATCATCAAAACACGTCTTCCTAAGACAATTTGGAACACATTTATGAAGTAAAAAAACCGCACAGATGAAAAGACTAGCTTTCACAATGTGGCCTTTTGTGTATAATATAAACTTATCAAGTTGGCACCAAATTGGAATTGTACAAGTATGTTTGGACATAATCTTGACATGTACAATGTTTGTTCAGTGAAATTTAGCAATTTGAATACAACATAGTATTAACTCAAAATGAGTCCAATTTTAATAAGATGGAAAATCACTTTTGCCTTTCATGTTGTTTGCTATCTAGGGTATTAGGTTCGCCAAAGCTCAAGGAAGAAGAGTTACATAGTGAGAACTCTATAAACACACTCAAAATTTCCTTTTGATCACAAAGACACTTCAAAAATATTCATCAAAATGTGAACCTCGCTAGCTAGCAAATCAACACAAATTAAGATTTTTTCATAAATATGAAATAGCTTTCAATACATAGGCTTTCCCAACCTCGCTAGCTAGCAAATCAGCACAAATTAAGAATTTTTCATAAATATGAAATAGCTTTCAATACATAGGCTTTCCATTTTACATAAGCATAAAATCACCTTAATAACTATCTATGCTAGCTATGGAGAACTTTAGAGTTCACTAAGTTGTGTTTTAGGGTGATCTAATGCCCGTTTCATAAAATTTGGCCAGAAATAGCACACATTTCTTTAGCTAGAGGTAGGTTTAAAAATTTATTCAAACCCAACTCTAAAGGTGGAACTGATAGCTCCAAAAAAATTCAAGTGTTTTTTAGGTCATAAGCTAGCTATGTGGATATAGAGAACTTTAAAATGTTCAAAAAATAATTCTAGGAAGTTGCTCGGTTAAGAGGACATAAAAGTGTCAAGTTACCAATCTGGTGTTTTAAGCTATTCTTTAGGGGAACATGAAAGGGGAGTAAATTTCTCTCACCTATCACCCAATAGATGTGGTGGCGTTTTCCTTGATTTTTAACAGCCTTTTCTTTCCATCATGGGTGCAACCACATTCTTTCATTTTCTTTCAAAAAACCCTCATAATCCTACTAGCAGGTATCATGTTTTATTCAAATCATTTTGAGATTCGTCCAGATTCTGCTTCTTACCTTACCTCTCAGGGCAGTCATTGCTCTAGTATATTTGTAAAAGGTAGAGGAGGATTTGAACCCATGACGACCCCGCTCATTAGCCTTTTAGACTACTCTCGTAGCCAAGCTACGTTGTCATCCTTCTCTAATTTACAACAAAAAAAATGCTTGCGTGGCTCAACCTCTGGGCGCCTCTTCTCAACTACCCACCGCCCTCAATCCCTACGCTCCCCTTGCTCACCTACCCTCCACCTTGCTGGCACGCCCTTTGTTGGGATCGGAGAGCACACACACAGAGAGCCAACACGAAGAAGGAGATAGACACAGTGTGTGGCGGGGCGGTACTCACACTACAATGTGTAGTTGTGAGTATAGTTATTATGAATGAGTAAATGAATGGCTGTACATGGGCGGCTGAACAACGGGCAGCCGGGCACACGGGCCTTTAACCCAACAATTTCCCACTTAAAGGCAGTGTGCCTTTAAAGTGGCCAAAGTACAGCAAAAGAAGTCAAGCCATACCCATCAACGATCTGCAGTGTGCAAACCGCTGTGAGGCTAACGACTTCGTGAGTATCTAGATCAGCAGGGTTATCGTTAGTGTGTACCTTGACAAGCTCTATGCGCTTGTCCTCTAGCACCTCTCATATGAAGTGATACCTCACCTCAATGTGCTTTGTCTTCGCATGGAAGACAGGATTCCGTGCCAACGCTATGGCACTCTGGCTATCAAAATGTAGAATCGGAGCATCACCAGCCATACCAAGATCTCCCACTAGTCGTGAGAGCCATACGGCCTCCTTGGCAGCCTCAGTGGTAGCCATATATTCAGCCTCTGTAGTGCTCAAAGCAACGCATGGCTGTAAACGTGATGCCCACAAAACCGGTCCACCTGCAACTGTGAACACATAGCTGCTAGTAGACTTCCTCGAGTCCACTGACCCTGCATAGTCTGAATCTGTATATCCGCAAACATACATATCCTTCTCACCATAACATAGGGACAACTCTGAAGTCCCTCTCAAGTATCTGAGAATACCTCTCACTGCATCCCAATGACGCTTGCCCGGGTTAGACATGTACCTGCTAACCACACCAACTGCATGAGCAAGATCTGGACGCGTAGCCACCATGGCATACATCAAGGAACCAACAGCTGACGCATAGGGAATCTGAGACATCTCTGTAGTCTCCAAATCTGTTTGAGGGCAGTCATCATGGCTGAGTTTTACATATGGAGGCAACGGGGTACTAATGGCCTTCCCCCCTTCCATATGAAAACGCTCAAGCACCTTGTCAATGTACTCTTTCTGACTAAGAAAGAGCATCTTGCGAGAACGATCACGAGTGATCCGCATACCCAAAATATGACTGGCATCCCCAAGATCCTTCATGGCAAAGGTCTCATGTAGCCTATGTTTCAAGGCATCCACATCAGAAATACACTTCCCTGCGATCAGCATGTCATCCACATACAAAACCAAAACAATAAGACTACCATCTGCAGCCTTGCGAGTATAGAGGCATGGGTCCTCATAACTGCGTACATAACCCAATGAACTCATGAATGCATCAAACTTACGATACCATTCACGAGATGATTGCTTCAGCCCATACAAGGTCTCAAGAAGCCGGCATACCATCTTCTTTGAACCATGAATAACAAACCCACTTGGTTGCTCCATGTACAAATCCTCGTGCAAGTCCGGATGTAAGAAAGCTGTCTTTACATCCATTTGCTTCAACTCCATGTCTTCTGTAGCTACCAAGGCAAACAACATACGCAAAGTAGACATCTTCACCACTGGGGAGAAGATCTCGTCAAAATCAATGCCCTTCTATTGCTTGAATCCTTTAGCCACAAGCCTTGCTTTGTACCTAGGCTTTGTATCCATTGAACACAATTTTATCTTGTAAACCCACTTGCATGGTAGTGCCTTCTTACCCTTTGGCAAAGGAGTAAGCTCCCACATTTCATTTTGGATCAACGAATCCATCTCTGACTGCGTAGCCTGCTCCCACTTGAGCTTGTCAACACTAGACATGGCCTCGTCATAACATGATGGCTCCCCGCAATCAGTCAACAATACATAATCCATAGAAGGTACAAAACGCTGAGGCTGTCTTGCACGCCGCTCTGAACGCCTCAAAGACTGTGCATCTGGCTGTCCCACATCTACATGATCTCCCAACAAGGGCTGATCTCCCACTTGAGGGTCAATGGGCTGCCCACGAGCAGCCATGGGACCATCATACCGATGACCATCCTCCTCAAATATCACACGCCGAACCTCAACCGTTCGCGGTGATGCTCTATACATAGAGTCCTCATGAAAAACAACATCATGGCTGCGCACAATCTTCCTGTCAATAGGATCCCACAATCGATAACCCATCTCACCAGAGCTACCATAACCCAAGAAGATACATCTCTTGCTCTTTGGATCCAATTTGCTGTGTTTTGCCTGAGGTACATGTACATAAGCTTCACAGCCAAAAACACGAAGGTGACCATACAAAGGTGGCAAACCTGTCCATACCTCTTCAGGCACTTTGAAGCCCAAAGGAACACTAGGTGAACGATTTATCAAATGCACAGAAGTGGCAACAGCTTCAGCCCAAAATCCATTTGACAAACCAGCCATAGAAAGCATACTACGGACTTTTTCCTGTATAGTCCTGTTCATGCGCTCTGCCACACCATTTTGAGGAGGTGTATAGGGAGCACTAAGCTCGCGCCGTATACCCTTCTCAACACATAATGTTGTGAAAGCATGAGACATAAATTCACCCCCATTGTCCGTACGTAAGCACTTTAACTTACAACCTGATTGGTTCTCAGCAAGAGCCAACCATTGCTTAAATATATCAAACACCATATCCTTCTTACGAATGGGGTATGCCCATACCTTCCTGCTAGCATCATCAATGAACGTAACAAAGTACATAGCACCTCCAAGAGAAGCATTGGGCATCGGCCCACATACATCACTATGCACCAAAGCTAGCTTTTCCAAAGATCTGTGTGGAACACTTTTCTTATGAGAAGACCGAGCATGTCGACCATAAAGGCAGTGCTCACAAAACTCAAAACCACCAAAATCTGAAATGGGAATGTAATCCGCACGTGCCAACAACTTCAAACCTTTCAGTGACATATGCCCCAAACGCTGATGCCATAAAGAAGCAGGAGGTTGCTCAGTGATCCCCACAATGTGATCAGCCACACTAGCTACACAAAGAGAATACAACGTATTCCTCTTAGCACCTTTAACCAAAACAAGGCTGCCCTTAGTGATCTTCCAACCTCCATCACCAAAAGATACATTGAAAGCAAGTGAATCCAACTGACCCACACTAATCAAGCTTTTTGCAAGAGCCGGCACATGACGCACACGCTGCAAGACAAACGTAGTAGAGTTTGGCATAGCCAAATGAATATCCCCAATGCCATGAATCTGCATAGAACGCCCATCGGCAATCCTGACAGTACCTGTGCTCGAAGCATCATAGTCATGAAACCACGACCTATGAGGCGTAACGTGAAAAGAAGCACCACTGTCAATGACCCAATCCATAGGCATACTACGCTCATGAGTGAGAAGAAAAGCGTCATCAAAATAGGATGCAAGCAACACATCACCAAGCTCTTCACTAGTAGCACTAGTCGGAGCACATACATGGTCATCTTGAGAGCTACACTCTCCCTGTGTTGCATTTAACTCCTCAATCTTGACATTGGATTTAGGCTTGTCCTTAGCATCATGGTCTTTCTTCTTACCATCTCCATTTTCCCTTTTCCACTTGTAGCAATCCTTTTTGAAATGGCCTTTTCTACCACAATGAAAACATTCCACATCCTTTTTACTTGTGCCTGCATGGGACTTGCTTCTAGATTTACCCCTGTTGGACTTATACTTGTCCATAGTCCTGCCTTTGACAACCATTGCACTAGAAGACTTACTACCTGCATTATTCTTTCGATTAATCTCTTCCGTGAGAAGACTAGACTCCACATTAGTACTTGTCAACTCATCCGCAGGAACCGAGTTACTTATGGCTGTCCTAAATGTGTCCCATGACTCAGGCAACGTGACAAGTAAAAACATAGCTTTTACATTGTCCTCAAACGTAATTTTCTGCGTAGCAAGTTGGCTGAAAATTGTATTGAACTCATTCAAATGCGCATTCATGGAAGCACCTTCCTCCATTCGCAAATCAATAAGCTTTTTAATCCAATACACCATAGAAGCAGCCGAATGCTTATCATACATATCGCAAATCCGCTGCCATAGCTCATAAGCTCCACCCTGTGCATCTTTCACATTGTAATAAACAGACTTTGAAAGGGAAAGCCTAATGGTAGACCTGCACATCTCATCCAACTCCTCCCAATCATCCCTCTCCATGTTCTCTGGCTTAACTCCTTGCAACTTTAGAGGTCAAATCTGTTTCTTCTGCACCAAGACATCCCAAATCTGATCTTTCCAATATGAGAAATTAGCACCATCCAATTTCTCAATATTGAAAACTGTGTCCTCTTTAGTGCCCATTACAACAAGAATGCAACAATGAGAAACCTGTAACCAACCAACAAACTGCCACAACAAAGTAGTGTTGCAAATCTGACAACACCTACTGCTCAATCAAAGAGCAAACGCATAGAGTATAAATCAGCCCATAATATGGTCAAAAAACGTACGTAGAAATCCACAAACAAATGCATAAACCCGTGACACCTGTAACTCAACCGGCCTAGGCAAACTGTGCCACAAAATGCATCAACAATGAGCTGTCATAGAGGCATAAACATACTCCATGTCTGAATAACCACAATAGAGACATAAGCTGACCAAGCTTACACAAATCCGTGAGCATAAATGGATCCAAGTGAGCATATAACCAATGCACAAGCTCAACGAAGTCCAATCTCTACTGTCAACCAAGTACCTGTCCGTACTCAAACCGCAACACTACAAGCAAGAGCAAACCCGCTCTATGTATAAGTGAACCAAATCTCCACATTATCATGCATAAAGAGTGTCTGTCAAACTGCCATATCCACATCCATCAACATACATAGATGATGTAAACCTGTAGCTCAAGAACACGCATAAACAGACTGCCCAGAAGAGTAGAAGCTCCCACTCAAACCACAACCATATACATGGCTGTCCCACAGTCAAAATACATGTTTTGTAACCACAGAAGAAACCTGTATCCAAAGCTCCCTGTAACCTGTAACCTGTACCCGTACTTGTACCTGTACCTGTAGTCGAAGAAGACAATGTCGCCAAACTCCCACTCTATCTGTGTGTATGAGGCCACTCCAAGAAGAGGCTACACACTCTCAAATGAGCTGTGGGCTCACGTAAGTGGAAGACACTACAACAATGGCACCTGTAATGGCTATGGAAGCTCTGGCAGCAGAAAACTACCAAAGAGAGCTGAAAAACGCAGCTCCTAGTCTGTAGCTCGGATGGGATTTCTAATGGCACGAATGGCTCCGAAAGGGGGGTTAAACCTCAGGACGCCTGCTGAAAATACTCGCGGAGTGCTGAACCTTCCAATGCCAAGCTCAGAAAAACCTTCTGCTCTTTAGAAATGCGTGCGTGCGCGAAACCGAAAAACGGCAATGAAACAGCAGCAAGTTTCAACACACTCAACAATGATGATGAAGCTCTCAATGCTCTCACTACCAAGCTCTGATACCACTTGTTGGGATCGGAGAGCACACACACAGAGAGCCAACACGAAGAAGGAGATAGACACAGTGTGTGGCGGGGCGGTACTCACACTACAATGTGTAGTTGTGAGTATAGTTATTATGAATGAGTAAATGAATGGCTGTACATGGACGGCTGAACAACGGGCAGCCGGGCACACGGGCCTTTAACCCAACACCCTTCTAACTGACTGTCATGCTACCTCGAGCTCGTTGAACAACATCTCACATCAACTTTTGAGCATTGTCATCACTGTGTCGCTGTTCGTTGTGACAGGGATCAACTCAGATTCACTTTCATTTTTACATTTTTCGTCATTGGGTACCCCCTACTAGCATCTAGTGTGACTCAGATCTTATACAAACAATAACACACATATTGGTCAACGCATACCATCATGTCAATACACTCCACTTTGAAACATATTAGTGTTTCCCTTTCATCACTCTCAAATTATCACTCATACTGGGTCGATTGCACAAGCCATTAATTAATTAAACCTATAGATTCCATTTCTTACTTTGGAGAAAGTAAACCCTCCCCCTTCGAGGCAGTTCATACGTGCACCATCTCCGCCTGATTCCCTCTGCTCCCTCCTACGCCAAGTCTTGCATGTACTCCTATGCCCCCAATCCTTGCATGTAGCTCAACTGCATCACACACACAGGCATAGCGGGCATTCGTCTATCGATCGACTGCTTGAAAGACACAGACTGCCTTCTACCTTGCTCGCACAATGTCGTGCTGCAGCTTGCATCTTTCGCTCACTGAGCAGCAGCTTCCGTCCTCTCCTCGCTAGGTATTGCAGCGCCCGCTCGACATTGCGTAGTGCAATGCTCACATACCAACTCATGCTCCGTTTGCATTGTTCCACGCTACACCTCACCTCGTAAGCAGGGATGCGGCCTTATTGCGTCCTCTTGCAAACACCTGCACTTTAGCTGTCTGCAGTCGCCCCTCCCATCGCCCCTCGTGCTCACTCAATCAGCAGTTCTTCGTCTCCTGGTCCTGTCCGTCAAGCGCCACACAGCTCCAAGTGCACCTCCAAAACCACCACTTGCACGGCTTGACGATGGCCTGCACGCAACAACGCCAATACTTGCAGAGAGAGAGAGAGAGAGAGAGAGAGAGAGAGAGAGAGAGAGGGAGAGAGAGGTCCCTGGTACTGCTCCTACATTTTCCGCGCTTCTGCGCTCGCCACTTGCCTGCATTCCTCTCCCCTCCTTGCCTGTCTGCCATCTGCCGCGTCTCGGCGTGGTGCCTTACCCTTTGAAAAACGTTTTTGAAAATCACTTAGAGAATTTAATTAGGTTTTCGCTTCCACTTAATGGGATTAAAAAAAAAACACTAAGCTGACGTCTGCACTCCATGACAGCGACCTTTCTTGAAGTTTGGACACCCTTCCCTTTTCCAAAGCATTCTACTTACTGTACTCTCTAACCCCCCAAAAAACGTATTGACAACCTACTCACTTCCCAAGGGGATCTATACCCTTCCCTTCAACTTTCCCTTTTTCATTTAGATCAACCTGAGCATCTCCTCAGATTCTTGCTAATTAGATTCTTGCTAATTAGACGTGCTTGCAAAATTAGAGGCACATACTCACTCATTAACCATGACACTTAAAAGTTACAAAGAATTATGTAATTTTACACCAAAACTTTATGAGAAAAAAATAGCACACATTTCTTTAGCTCAACTTAGATGTAAAATTTTTATTCAAACCCAACTCTAAAGGTGGAATTAATAGCTCCAAAAAATTCCAAGTTTTTTTCATGCTAGCTACGTGGATATAGAGTGAAGGAGTACGAGCAGAAGTGCGACGCGAGAGAGAGTGCGAGAAGAAGAGCACGATGATATGGTGAACTCGCTCTACTGTAATGTGTAGAGCATAGTGAGTTCTTATTAGGTTTTTACAAAAGAATATGTATACATACCTGGCGGCCCGCCCACTTACCTGGGTGACCACATTGGGCTTTATACCCCAACAACCTCCCACTTAAAGTCCAATGTGGTACTTTAAGTGTGAGAGAAGCTACTATACAAGCTAATATACAAGAGATGTAGAGAAGTGATCTACTACCCTACACCTAACTGCTTGCGAAAATGCGCAAAGCTCTCTGAGGGAAGTCCTTTTGTAAGTAGATCAGCAGGATTTTCTGTGGTGTGAACTTTGACAAGCTGAAGTTGCTTATCCTCGAGCATTTCCCTGATGAAATGATACTTCACATCCACATGCTTTGTCTTTGAGTGATAAACTGGATTGCGAGCCAATTGTATAGCACTTTGACTATCACAATATAACACAGGCATCTCTTCTTTGATTCCCAAATCTGTTACTAGTCGATTAAGCCAAATTAATTCTTTGCATGCCTCTGATGCTGCAACATATTCAGCCTCTGTAGTAGACTGAGTAACACAATCTTGTAATCTAGAACGCTATGATACTGCTCCACCAGCCAATGTAAAGACATACCCTGACGTAGACCTTCGGTTATCTAAGTCACCTGCATAATCTGAGTCTGTAAAACCCTTTACACTTAGCTCCTGACTCCCATAGCATATACGCATACTCTTTGTAGCTTTCAGGTATCTCAATATTCCTTTCACTGCCTCCCAATGTTTCTTGCGTGGGTTTGACATGTATCGACTTACTACTCCCACTGCAAATGCAATGTTTGGGCGAGTAGCAATCATTGCATACATCAAACTACCCATTGCAGACGCATATGGAATCTTATCCATTTCAACCTGTTCTTCCTCAGACACAGGACAATCTTGTTTGCTAAGTTTCACATATGGTGGCAATGGAACACTCAATGCCTTTCCCTTCTCCATCTTGAAATGTTGCAAAACCTTGTCAATATACTCTGTTTGAGATAACCAAATCAACTTCTTTGATCTGTCTCTATCAATGCGCATACCAAGTATATGATTTGCCTCACCCATGTCTTTCATGTCAAACGATTTTGCCATCTTTGACTTCAAAGCTGAAATTTCTTCCAAGTGCTTGCCAGCAATCAACATGTCATCCACATACAAAATAAGGATCAGCCAACTGCCATCCTTAGCCTTCTTTGTATATAGACAGTGATTGAACTCACTACGTTTGTAGCCTTGAGAAAGCATAAACTTGTGGAATTTATGGTACCATGCCCTCGGTGATTGTTTTAAGCCATAAAGACTCTTTAACAACTGGCATACCCAATCTTCCTTGCCTTTATCAACAAACCCTTTTGGCTGCTGCATGTAAATTTCCACATCTAAATCACCATGCAAGAACGCTGTCTTGACATCCATTTGGTCCAACACCAAATCTAATATGGCAACCAATGCAAGAAAGCATCTCAATGTAGTCATCTTGACCACCGGAGAGAAGACTTCATCAAAGTCAATTCCTTGTTCTTGCTTAAAGCCCTTGGCAACAAGCCTTGCTTTGTACTTTGGTTGACTATCATGAGGGGTGATCTTATACCTGTAAACCCATTTACAGGGTAGAGCCTTTTTGCCCCGTGGTAATTTAACTAGCTTCCATGTCTGGTTTTTATGCAGAGCTGTCATCTCTGACTGCATGGCCAATTGCCAATTCCCGGAGTCCTTCATTTGCACTGCTTCCTTGTAACATGAAGGCTCATTGCAATCAGTCAACATGACATAGTTCATAGATGGAACAAACCTATCAGGAGGTCGCGTGACACGTTCAGATCTACGCATAATAGGTGGCTCAGGCTCAGCCACAACCTGTGGTTCCACTCTATCCTGTCCTTGCTCCTCTTGAGCCCTGACATTTTGTCTTGCACGTGCAGGTCCATCTTCTTGGAAGACAACTCTTCTAATCTCCTCAACCCTCTTTGGTTTAGAATGATATTTGGATTCATTAAAGTGAACATCATTGCTGCGGACAACCTTTCTGGATTCGGGATCCCAAAGTCTGTACCCCATCTCACCAGAATTACCATAGCCTAGAAAGATGCACTTTCTACTCTTTGGCTCAAGTTTGTTCCTAAATTCCTTTGGAACGTGAGTATATGCCTCATAGCCAAAGACTCTGAGATGCTTGTATGAGGGCATTTTGCCTGACCATACCATCTCTGGCACTGAATCCTTCTGCAAAACCTTGCTAGGAGATCTATTTACAAGATGAACAGCTATTGATACAGCTTCAGCCCAAAACCCATTTGGCAGTTGTGCATTAGACAACATACTTCTGACCTTCTCTTGTATGGTCCTATTCATCCTCTCAGCAACACCATTTTGAGGAGGATTGTAAGGAGCAGTAAGTTCACGTTTTATACCTTTTGACTCACAAAAGTCCTGAAAGGCCTTTGAAACATACTCTCCACCATTGTCAGTGCGTAAGCATTTAAGCTTCTTGCCACTCTGATTCTCCACAAGTGTCACAAACGTTTTGAAAACACTAAACGCTTCATCCTTGTGCTTGAGAAAGTAAACCCATACTTTCCTCGAGTAATCATCTATAAATGTCATAAAGTAAGAAGCTCCCCCTAGAGATAGGTTAGGCATAGGTCCACACAAATCACTATGAACAAGTGCCAACTGTGTATCTCTTCTACTGCTTCTATGCTTATGTGGCTGCTGTGTTTGCTTACCATACAGACAATGTTCACAGAATTCAAAATCATTAAATGAAAAGCCAGGCAAATAACCAGAACGAGACAAGATTTCCATTCCCTTCTTGGACATATGTCCTAACCGGCTATGCCACAAAGAAACGTTCGGCTGCTCGGTTACATTGATTACATTTTTAGAGACATTTGATACATAAATCATGTAAAGTCCTCCAGACTTTACTCCATGTGCTACTGTCATAGAACCCTTGGATATCTTCCACATGTTGTGTCCAAAAGTGGTGACGTAGCCAGCATCATCAAGTAAACCTGTGTTGATCAAGCTCTTTGTAATTGCGGGAACATGTCTCACATTCTTCAGCGTGAAAGAAGAGCCATTCTGAAACTTCAATTGAACATCTCCAACACCTAATATCTCACATGTCTGCCCATTGCCTAGCCGAACATGATCTTTAGTGGGCACATAAGAGGTAAACCACTCCTTGTTTGGAGACACATGAAGTGATGCCCCTGAGTCTATAATCCAATCACTCAGTGCATTTCCATCAGATGCTGTAAGAAGAGCTGAGTCCATTGTATTCTTCAAGTAGTAGATGTCTCCTGACACTAGACTGTCATCCACTGCAACAGTGTTTGTCACATTTATTTCTTGAATCTTCACTGAGGACTTGTTCTTCTCACCATGGTCTTCAGCTTTCTCTTTGCCTTTTTCTGCTTTCCATTCTCTGCAGTCTCTTTTCATGTGACCCTTCTTGCCACAATGGTAGCATTCTATGTCACTCTTGCCTTTAGCACTGCGGGACTTACTACGAGACTGATTCCTCTTTCCACCTTTGTACTTTTCTTTGGTCCTTCCCCTGACAACTAAGGCTGTTCCTTTGCCTTTGTCCATTGTCTTTCTATTGGTTTCTTCAGTAAGCAGACTTCCTTCTACACCTGCTATGTTCAAACCATCTGGAGGTGCAGAATTACTCAAAGCTGTGCAAAAAGTGTCCCAACTTTCCGACAATGTGATCAACAGGAACATAGCTCTAACAGGTTCATCAAACTTGACACCTTGAGCTGACAACTGACTGTAGATTGTATTGAATTCATTCAGATGATTGGACATAGGTGTCCCTTCTTTCATCTTCAAGTCAACAAGCTTCTTAAGCTAGTATACCTGTGAAGCTGCACTCTGGTTCTCATAAAGATCACTCAACTTTAACCATGCTTGATAAGCCGACATCTCGTCTGCTACATTGAAGTAAACGCTTTCTGCCAAAGTCAGCATAATGGTAGAAAGTGCCAATTCATCCATTTCGCTCCATTCATTTTCGTCCATATCTTCTGGTTTTATCCCCTTGAGCTTTATAGGTTTTATCTGCTTCTTTTGTACCGACACGTGCCAAATCTGCTTCTTCCACAATGGGAAATTGGTTCCATCTAGCTTCTTGATATTGTAAAGAGCAGTGTCCTGTGATCCAGCCATAGCTACGCTTCACAGTGGTTTACTTTCCTGGGAAAAATTTGGCAGACTTTCCCCTGTAAACTGACCTCTGAACCAATATCAACCTGATGAACTAGTGGATGTCGCCTACAGTCTGTGTGTAGATGCGTCCGCGGCGTATGTGACACGCCTCCAAGAACTGTGAGCCGTCCTTCGATGTGTAGACAGCCACAAATCAACACTCTGGGAGTGTCGATATCCTTAGCACCTGCAATCGTAGGCCGAAAACTCCAAATTTGCAGAGTCGGATCGGCACCCGTCGAGACCACGTAGTCGAAAATGGCTTGCGCAGACCTTTGTCGAAGCCGAACGGTGGCCGAGATGACCTCTGAATGAAATTCTGAGAACACCAAGCCCTTCGGGCTATCCCACAGGATTTGGGGCCGTGTCTTTGCCTGTCAAATTTCACTCCAGTCTGAGCTGGTGACTCTAGCCTCCTGCAGTGCTGCCCCGAGCCTCGATCTGAGCTCTGATACCAGTTGAAGGAGTACGAGCGGAAGTGCGACGTGAGAGAGAGTGCGAGAAGAAGAGCACGGCGATATGGTGAACTCGCTCTACTGTAATGTGTAGAGCATAGTGAGTTCTTATTAGGTTTTTACAAAAGAATATGTGTACATACATGGCGGCCCGCCCACTTACCTGGACGACCACATTGGGCTTTATACCCCAACATAGAGAACTTTAGAATGCTCAAAAATTAATTCTAAGAAGTTGCTAAGTTAATAGGGCATAAAAGTGTCGTGTTACCAATCAAGTGTTTTAAGCTATCCTTTATCCTTTAGGGAATGTGAAAGGATAATATTTTTGTCACCTTTCACCAAATAGATGTGGTGGCATTTTCCTTGATTTTTAGCAGCCTTTTCTTTCCATCATGTGTGCAACCACATTCTTTCAATTTCTTTCAAAAAATGCTCATAACCCTATAGCATATAGTGCGACTTAGCTCTTATACAATAACACACATACGGATCAAACCATACCATCTTGTCAATACACTACAACTTTGTCCACTTTGAAAGATATTAGTGCTTCCCTTTCATCACTCTCAAATTATCACTAATTAACCATGACAGTTAAAAGTTACAAGGGAGCACTAATTTAAGTCACATGATAAAAATATTCAAATATTCAAATATGAAATGTATAAACATAATGAAGTCAAGCAAACCAAAAGTACAAATTAAATGAGCAATTTCCATTAGGAAAATTTATGGATCTAGAGAGGGTCTTTTCAGAATTGATGCTCACAAGGTAACAACCGATCCGCTTTAAGCCCCTGTAACGGTGAAAAGCATTACAAAAAAGAGTTTTGAAAGAGGAATTTCGTGATAATATTATAAAAGAGAATAGAAAACCCTTAACACAAAGATAAAAATCTTCATTGTTTTCAAAGTTCAAGGAGTTTTATTCATTTCAAAAGAGGTCCTTTTAAATCAATTAGTACTTTCAAGATGTGGACCTTCTCTAAAAAAGTATATGCTACTATTAAAATCATGTAAGCATGGATTACTAGTTCTCTTTACTTATGATTACTCATAGTTGTTTCATCTTAAGCTTCTTGAGGGTGTATGCATGATAAGATGCACCCACTTTCAGTAGTTTCCCCCACATAGCTGCCAATAAACAATCTGTATTTTGACACTACTATGTACATTTGACTTACTTACATATACTTGGAAGTGACAAGATTTGGTGGCCACACAAAACACATAGTGCTATGGAAAGTGTTAAAAACAAAACACATAGTATTAAACACTATGTAAAGTCTTAAAAATAAAACACATAGTGCTAAATACTATGGAAAGTGTTAAAAACAAAACACATAGTGCTAAACACTATGAAAAATTTTGATCATCAATTTTCCAAATGAAAATGAAAATTTTAGTGTGCAAGGACCGCTCTAGTTCAGTCAGTCACGCCCTGTCACAACATTGTGACCTTAATGACCAAATATCAATAATATCTTTATATGGACTTCTTTGCTTAACTTGCCCTTTTGCGCATCAATTCTTCACTTAACAAGCAATATAACTTGATTTTTGATAATTTTTTGGTTCTCTATGTAATTATTAATTATTTTTCTTTGTTGGGATTACCGTTTACAAAAGCCATAATTTTTTACACTGGATATCTAATGATGTAGAGATTGTTTTGCAAGATCCAACGGTCGTTGGTTAGACTATCACCCGAAGAATGTGACTATGCAAAAAAATGTTTGACGATTCATTTTTTTTTAGTTCTAGCTCTCGAAAATAACAAAATTGCTTAGGGAATTTTAAGAGAGTTAGAAAGAAATTATTCTAATAATTAATGTACATTGTGGCCACTATTTTTTTAATTTTCATGTATCTTATGACTAGTACCATAAGGTCCTCATGAAGCCAAATTGAGTCAATTTGAATTAGAGAAAGACACTTTTCCACTATTTTTTTTTTCATATGTGCCATTCACTAAGGTGTGCCACCTTAGGTTTGGTAAAGTGCCAAGTGTAGGAATTTTGACACTTGTTCATATACCATGGTTTTGTCTCTCTCTCCCAATCCTACTTGGCTAGTCCACCTCATACAAAGAGGCCGCCACATTACCAAAAGTCCATGTCATCACACCATATCACTTGCCACATCACCACCATCAGTAGTTTGATCTCAACGCTTGGCTTGCCGTGTCACTCTAACTACCACCTCACCGACCACCCTCAAGTGCCACCTTGCATGCTACCTCACTTTAGATGCCATTTCTTCCACCACCTCACTTGCCACTTGTCTGTGGTGCTTGCATGGATCACCACCTCACTTGCCACTTATCTGTGGTGCTTGCATGGATCACCACATCACTTGCCACCTCACAAGACACTAAGCATGCCACATCACCAACTCTCCAACTCACCATCAACCTTTTTGCCACCTAAACATTCCATGTTACCATTTCGACATGTCATCATATGTCATGGAAGATGAAGAGATCCTTTATGCCACATCAAATTTCCACCTATGTAGTCCATGTCATCAATCATCCACACCAGCTTGCCACATAGACGACCATGTCATCCATGCATGGCTACCTCAATAGCTACATCATTTATTTTTAACTTTAAAAAATAAGTGCAAATGAATAAAAAATACAGATAATCTAGCATAGATATTTAAGTGCTACTCAAAGTAAACTATTTCTACTTTATTATTTAATTATCTATTTTGTAATATTATAAAAATAAGATCAAAATTCTATTTATATAAATTATTATTCATGAGAAATAAAACACTGTGATTTAAAAAAAATAATAATAATTTGTTTACTTATGTCATATAACTCAAGAGATAATTAATATTTTAGGTAAATTAAGTCTCTATGATGAGATTGGTGTGATCTTATCAAGATTTATCCACTTTTAGATTACATTAGGGAGAAATATATATAATAAACCCTTTTTTTTTAGTTCACTTCATTTGAGTGTGCATGAGTTTTGGAGCCTTTATGCCTCTCTAATTCATTCACTAAGTATTCTAACACTCATTTTCCTAACTAAGCATGAATTCATAGTCACGAAGGTCTCGAAAGCACGACAGACATCACAAGGACCCCATCCACAAAGTTCCAAACATGGAAGCAATTGCTCTCATGGAAAAAAATTGATGAAAATCTCGACATGCAGCACTCCAGAAATAGACTGCGTGCAGGTGTGTTTCAAGATCCCATTACCCTTCCTATCATCGAGGATTCTGGGGATGCTCACATGCATGCATCATTGTATGAGGGTGACACTTCTTCTCTCTCTCTCTCTCTCTCTCTCTTGCCTAGCTATTTAGCTTCATCCCCTTCCTTGGTCACTATACCATTGACCTCAGCATCTACAGTCCCATCAGGACATTACAAAAAAATTGAACCCCAAAAGGGCCTTGTAAGTGCAACTAATCAGAATCTAGTAAACAATAGGCTATAAAAGGGGAGGCATGGATAACGCATATCAGGGATTTCATTGATGTAATCACGATCGTGTGATTACGTTAAGAACTCTAGTATTTACACAAGAAGATCACGTGATCATGTTAATTGTTAACATGACTTTGATTATGACCTGAAAAAACCCATAGAGCCGGTTAGCCCGCCGGAGTTTTGACTTTTCCCTACGGATCCCGCTGAAATTTTTTATTTTTCCGAAAGGCCCGTCGAGAAAATGAAATAGCCTAGAGGGAGTAATTATATATAGTAAACAATGTGCTTACCGCGGTCCTTTAGCTAGGGAGATCCTTGGGGAGTGTATCCGAGTGTCGGGTATAGTCATCTCCTTGTGAATTGACCTAGGTTACAGAGTCATAGGTCCTTTTTTTGGGCCGAATGTGATTCTTAATTCGGTAACCTTTTCTAAAAACTTTTAATTGCTTTATCAAAATAAAGGTACGAAAAAAAAACAATTGAAAATTTGGAGAGTCATGCTCATTGCGACGAAGCCATTGGTCTAAATGAGGGCTGTAATTGGTTTTAGAAGATGAGCATATGTAAATGACGAGTCGATAGTCAAGGGTTGGATGTCCTGTATTAGTGTACTGGGCATGTAAAGATCCTTTAAGTCTTTCATTTTTCACCCCATCATAGAGTTGAGTTGATATACAGTGTCACTCCACAATATAAGATCTATAATCCTTAATTAGGTGAAAATAGCTTTTATATATTGAATTGGTTGCATAAGGAGGCTACCATCCTTCACTGGGTACAAGTAGTCCTCAATTGTGTGATTATATTGAAGATTTATTTGCGTTAGTTCATGCATTTGTTTATACAGAGACTACATTATGTATTATGATAGATTATTAGTGCATAAAATGACCAATCATATGTTTTATTGCTTTTGTTTTTTTGTTGCAAACAACTGACATGGTTTAGTGTAGAAGTTGATTATTCTTTTTAGCATTTGAAATATATGTGTCTTATTGTTTGCAAATCAAAGTGGACATATAAGTAATCATCATAATAATAATTGCATTGAAAAAGTCATAGAATTGTTGTAGTTATTATGCCGTGCATAGAGTGTATTGCAATGTGTATGTTTGCTCACAACATAGGTGATCGATATGTGGACTGACTAGCGTGCATTGAAAATCTCATATTGTGCATTTTGGTTACTTTCATAGTGAATGGTTTTTAATATATATTGAAAATAAAAAAAAGTTTTAAAAACTGAACATATGGTTCTTTTGTCTTCAGTTTTATTTTTAAAGCAATGGAGCAAAATGTAGGCACAAGTGGTACGAAGAAGCTAAAGAATAAAAAAGCTCCTGGCAAAGAGTGGGGTTATGCCCACAACATATGTGGCCAATATATGGAGTGGCAATGTAAATTTTTGTCTCACAACAAAACCAGGCTATGCACCACGTATAAGGGACCATTTTAGGGTAACATTAAAAAGAGTTGTAAGAAATGTGAACATCCTTAGGCACCTACAATTGCAAAGAGTTTGAGAGAAGAGCTCGCCAAAAAGGGTGGCAAGAGACAATAGATATATAGCTCTGTGACTACAAGTCAAGAGTTGTCAGAGCCAAATATTAACTCCGCAGATCCTGTAGTGATGCTAACTTACCTTGGAGAACAACCTGCGCAGGGAGAGGAAATTTCAAGCATCATTCTTTTTAAGCATCACAATGAAGGTGGACTTGGTCAAATGCATCAAAAATCATTACATCAAAGCTTTCAAGTGCAATCTCTAGAAGAAGCACAAACTACACTCGCCAAAGCAATATTCTTCACTGGAAGTGCTTTGGTCATGGTAGACAATAATCATTGGAAGGCTGCTAGGAAGAAAATCGGTGAGTTTGGCCCAGGATTTTCAGCTCCTTCTTATCACACGATACAAAATGTTTTCTTGGACAAATGTTACATCGAAGTCAAAGAGCGTATTGGCAAAATAATACTTGGAAATATTTCGCTTTCAAGATGCACACTTGTGAGTGATGACTGGTAATGTTCAAAGAAGACCACTAATCAATGTAATGGTGGTTTTTCCAAGGGGAGAAATGTTTATAAAGGCAATTGATAGTTCTGGTGCAATTAAAAGTTGCAAATACATTTCCGACGTCTTGATTAATGTAATTAAAGAAATTGGCGCTAAACATGTCATTCAAGTAGTCATGAACAACGCAAAGAATTGTAAAAATGCTAGTAAATTAATAAAGAAGTGCTTTCCACACATTTTTGCCAATGGTTTTAATACGCACAACTTAAAACTTGGTCCTGAAGGATTGGTACACTAGCAAAGAAACCATATGGTTCGCCAAAATAATTGGCACAGTGCGTCAGGTTGTGAAATTTATCTAAAAGCGACAAAGAGTGCTCGATTTGTATAGAATATGCATGTAGTGATGTTAAACTTTCTGTTAAAACTCGGTTTTACACACACTTTTATACATTGGAATCACTTCTCCGCAATAAATGCGCTGTGATTGACACATTCAATTGCACGGCCTTTGATGAATGGCAGCTTGAGCAGAAAGAAAAAGTGAAAGATAAAATTACATGTCTACGTGACGATGTAAGCAATGCTGCTTGGTGAAGGAGTGTAATGGATGCATACCATGTAATGATGCCCATTATGTTTGCAATTCGCAACCTTGATCAAAGGGCACCAAATTTGGGCAAAGTGTGGATGACATGGTGGTCATTCCAACAGAGTCTTGAAAATCCCAAAGAGCTGAAAGAGTATAGTAGAGAAGGAGTGGCGACTACCATTCTCTGGCAAAGAGCGAAGAATTTTGGCCAAGTATTTTCATGCAAGGTGGAAGAGCACTCGTAGTCTACTCCATAGTGTTGCTTACATGCTCAATCGGGAGTATTGGAATTTAGATCTGATGTCCAATACAGAGGTGGTAAGCAATTTCTATCACGTGGTCAACACTTTCTACTCCAACGTTCATGACCGAATTGATTGCATCAAAGAAATGAGTGAATTTAGATTAAAAGAAGGTCCTTTTGCGAATGATGTTATACAAGTAATGGCAAAATAACAACTTCATGAAAGTGGTGGATGATGAATGGTGGAGAGCATTACTCTACATTACGTTCCCTTGCAATGCAAGTAATGGCACAATGTGCAGCAAACTCAAGTTCAGAGAGAAACTGGAGTATGTACAAGTATGTTCATAGCACTATTCGCAACAGACTATTAGTAGACAGAGCGGAAAAATTAGTGTATATTTTTTGCAACGAAAAGATATTGAATCACATCGAAAGTGCTGACTACGAGGAGGAAATGCCAACTTGGTTGTATGATTTTCAAAACAAAGACAAAGAACAGTTCAATGTTGGTGTATCTCAATGCACTATAGACAAAATAGAAGAGAATCTGATAACAGATTTGGAGGTTGAATTATAAGGAGATCCACAACATTCACAATTAGAACCAGATAACAACTTCACAGATTCAATATAGCTTGAGAGTAGAATGAGAATCGTGTCAAAAACCATTGTAAAAGACCTTGTATTCAATGTGTTTTGATCATATACAATGCTTTATATTCGCGACTATACATAGTTTGTCGATCTCAATTATGTTGCTCTGAAGCAGCATCTTGGTCACCAAACATATTTCTAATTGTGCTAGGGTATCTTGATGGGCTTGCTTGAATTTATACTCATTTGCCATGCCAAATATAATATATATTCGTCGTGGAATATCTTGTGAGCAGATTGCGTATCGGCTACTATTTTGCATTAAATGAGTAAGACAGATGAAGTGATAATAATGACCACATGTCAATGTATAATATCCACTCCATCCATCAAAATTCTTGTAGCAAAGTGGACATTGGGAACATGAGGATGCATCTGAAGTAGATGAGGGGACCAAATCTGGATGCAGGACAAGGTGGGTTATGTGTGTTCCTTATACAGGCGGAGGATTCACTCGCTGTGTTAGATTTTGGACGTCCTGGCTTAAGCGGTGAATGCTTTTCTCCATTCGGACCTGTGATGGTTGGGATGTCTAGGTGGCTATAGAAAGCCGTGTTCTTTCTTCATCTTTCTCTGCCAACTATGTCGTGTAAATATCCTCCTCTCTACTTAACTGTAGGTTGGCACCTTCCACTATCAATGCCAGCTCATCTCGGGTGAAAGTGACACAACTCTCCTTGATATCATGAGTGGCAACAATTGTCTCCTTTGATAAAAATTCTACTGGTCGCTATTGCACAAAATGAACATATAACATTTTTGCAAAATATAACGCACAATCTGCATCGCCATAAACTTCCAAGTAGATCCTCTCAGTATTTTCTTTGATCGCATTGTGGGCACTTTGATACCTTCCACCCTCCATCTCTGCGTCCTCACATGGCCATATTGTTTTGATCATGTCCTTCGCCACTTCTTTATTGATCTCTTTCCATTGCATGTGGTTTAGATTTGCCCATTTTGAGAGTCGTCAAGCAGCACGTCGCTTGCTGTGGTGACATACCGTGTGCTAGAGACTTCATGCACTGAAATTCATAACATCCGCTTGTTGTTGATCATCATGCACTGATTGGGTGCTAGAGACTTCATGCACTGAAATGCATAACATCCGCTTGTTGTTGATCATCATGCACTGATTGGGTGCCACAAAATTGTTCTTTATCGGCCATTTTCTCTTGGAGCTGCAATGGACAAATAGACAAATATTCAATATCATTGGCAAATATGTATTCTCACGGTTCAACAGTCTCACAGATGCACAAGGTAGCAACTTCTCTTCCACTACATAAGACGTCATAGCCGACTAAATCAAACCACAACTGATGCGACTAAACAAAACCAAAATTGCCGGACCCAATTGAACCACAAGACAAATTTGAAATACCCCGTATAGCACGACAAATTTGAAATGACTCAAGGAGGTAAACCACTCCAAACGAGATAATACACTTCAATAAAAATAGAATACCCTGGACAAGATAGATGTATATCATAAAAATGTTTAGATCGGATAAAAAGATGGTGCAAGTTCAACAAGGGGGCATTGGACAGGGTTAGGGTATGTCTTTAAATGTTCATTGAAAATTATCAAAACTCATATGCATTTCTTCTTTGTTCTCGCTCTTTTAACTTTATCCAACAATCTACTTTAATATGAATGTCCCTCATAACATTGTGGTCTTGGTGGGGTAAAAAACTTCTTCTAAAAAATAATCTTTTCTGGATGCACTCCAAAAATCTATCAGCATGTCGAATAGATAACCCAATCCATAATTGTTGCTTGATTTTGTGTATGCATCTGTGCACCATGGATTGTATAGTTCTAGAGCAATCCACGGTCGCTTAGCCATCTCTGCATCCCCTACTCTCTGTGCCTCCAAAACTGCAGAGTTTGATTGTGCGCTTGGATGCAGATAATTAATTGACGCGCGCTTAAACTGGCATTCTGAGCATCATTTCCCAATCAATGATGCAGACACGAGGTTTATTTGCACGAGTAAAGTCCAACATTATGATGAACGGGTGCAAGTCACTGTGCACTATCCCAGCTGAGTGGGCACCTGTAACACCATCGATTAAGGCATGACAAATGGATGGCATCTGCTCAATCACTACCTTGATCCACGTCGTGTCTATCTCTTGTACATGAAGATTTGCTACAGGCAATGACCTCCAACCGTGTTGTAGCCTGTGCATGTGTCGTCTGAACAATCCATGGGTGAATGGTAAGCAGCACATCATGTCCCCCAAGGTACCCCCATTGTAGTATGGGAATATTGTGATCTAAGGAGCTTCGGTGGTAAAGCAAATGCACCTTATAATGGAGGGGTGAATTGTTTTCATTCCTTGCTCTTTCTGAAAGATGTCAAATTTTGCATCACTCCCTCCCTTGTAGCATTTTCCCACATATGTAATGTGATCTCAAAAGAAAGAGATGCCTTTAATGGTGTACAATGTGCACACACCAAAGGAGCCTACTCCAATCCTTGTACCTTATACTGAGGCTTCTTGAGGGGCTCCGACAAGATGAGCGCACTTGGCATTCAAAGCCGTACGCATGATTGTGCCGGTGCTGTTAGCATCTAATCAACCTCCCAAAGCTACTTTCACATCTTGGGCCATCTTCAATCTCTTGGGTAAGGCTACTTGGTCCTACGCTTTCACACGCTCCATCTTTACCTTCTGTTCCTCCCACAATTTATCCCAGAGCTCTAATTTTGACATGTCAGAGGCAGGAGGGATATCTTCCTTTAAGTCTCTGCAACATAATTTAATATTGCCCAACACTGTCCTAACCTTGGTGGGGGTCGAATTCTTGAATCTCCTGTTGGAATCAGAAATTGGTATTGGCCTTCACCTTGCAGCCTGCACTCTGTGTTCTCCCATATAGCGCTAGTGAGGTCTTTGATGAAGACATCACTTTCACAAATCTGTTGTATGCGACCATCTGCACATGATGATATTGCCAAAATACATTCTTTTCGAATGACACGCATAATACTTTTCTTTTGATATGGTGTCATTTTTGTATTGGACAATAAAAAACAACATATCAAATACAAATTCATGATTGCACACTATACTAACACTCTCACACTATTTCAGGCAAACCCTCAACCATGAAGACTTTAAGAAATGTGCATGGAAATATTGATAAAAATTGAAAACAATATTCTTCACTTTAAACTGCAATCTGCTACACGTGTAAAATGCAGAGCAAACAAGTGGTTTATAAGAACTTCATCCAGATCAAACAATACATGTTAACAATCTGGAACATTTCAACACATAATAAATTTTTAACTTATATTTTTCAATGTGCGCACACACTAGTTCAAACAAAGCACACACCGACTTAAAGACTTCAAAAAATTTAGCAAGATTGTATTTATTCAGGTTGATAATAATTTTGACTTTAAATGGTATGTTTGCTCGTGTAAAATACAATAAATATGTCATTCCTAATAAAATTGTCTAGATCTAACAGAACATGTTAAAATATAAAACAATTCAAAGCCTCTTGGAAGATACATGCATCATGATGTATATATTGTCAATTTTATTTTAGCTCATTTAAAACATTGGAAGTATACAAATTGAGCTAGAAATTGCAAAGAATTTAACATGCAAATTATGTTCACACACTTTTTTACATAGAATTTACGTAAATGTAGTATTTAAAATAGCGATGATGATTGATGCTCTTTAAAAAGATACAAAAGAATATTTAACATGCAAATTGCATGCAAATTCTTTTTTATAGAGAATTTATGTAAATGTAGCGAAAAAAATAGCGATGATGCTTGAGGTCCTTTAAAAAGATAAAAATGAATATTTAACATGCAAATTGTGAGCAAATACTTTTATGTATATAATTTATGTAAATATAGCATTTAAAACAGTGATGATTGATGACTAAAGTATTCTTTTGAATATGATTAGGTAGTATATAATTTTGTGAGGATCTTTAAAAACAACAAAATCAAACAATTCAAACATTTGTATATGAAATACTCTTCACGCGTTACCGACCAAGTATCTCATATACTTAATACTTAAAAAATTAACTGCACATGCACATACAAATTATATGACGTTCGTACGACCGGGTTAACAACTTGAACACCACATTTATGCAAAAACAGATGCTTCTAACAAACGACACTCAATTAGTTACGTTATTGATCGAGTGCCACTGAATCTAAGGAGAAATAATGACTTGCATACGAGCATCATATAGCCGCGTGACCGATCGATGCCCATATGTCTTTTAGGAAAGGGGAAGGGAAGCTGACTTACCATAAGGATACTAGATTCGCCGTGTTACCGATGTAGTACCTAGACAGTAAGCCAATACTTACCACAAGGACACCATCTTCCCCGCGTCACCGAGGTGATGCCTCCGTGGTAAGCACTGTTCTATAGAACAGCTTACGCGCACATTCCCATTGTGTGGTAAGGTACCTTATGATTGCCGTGCAATATGACAAAAGGCACGCTACCACACAACCTATACACACACACAACACATACCCGGGTCGTGTGGTCAGGTACTCCGCTACTGCCGTGCACTGCGACGCAGAGCACGCTCCCACACTCTCTCTCTCCTCTCGAAATACCTGCAAAGGTGGTCATCTCTCTCTCTCTCTCTCTCTCTCTCTCTCTCTCTCTCTCTCTCTCTCTCTCTCTCTCTCTCTCTCTCTCTCTCTGTGAAGACGACTCAAAGAATAATGCCCAGCGGGCCCGCGATAGGCCCTATATGTATAATGCTACGGGCCCACCGAGATTTTTAGTTTCCTCGGTGGGCCCATAGGGAAACTAAATATCCCGGCGGACCTGCAGAGAAAATATAAAACCCCGACGGGATTTTAGTGGGTTTCTAGGTCACCCTTGACTCGATCCTTTGTGATCATGTTAAGTGTAGTCATGTAAATGTGTCAATAAGACCTTGTGATCACACAAAATTTGTGGTAATTACGTAAATATTAAATCCCTAACGTAGATCTACATACCTTCAAACTATATCATGTAACATATCTATGAAAGAGCTCGATAATGCAATCCAAATGCACTATTGCCCGACAAATTTGAGATGAAAATGCTCAAGTTATGGGCATTTAAAAAAAACACAAAAACTGGTGGGTCATGGCCACATGCCCATTCCGATCAATGTAGGGAGTATATTCCAATTGAATCTTTGATTCTAAATGGCCCTTTTGGGGTCCATGTTTTCCCTAATGGAGAGGAGACACCCAATGGCGACCTCACACCTCCCACAGTGGGTGCCTTTGGCGAGTCTCATATGGCCAATTGCGGAGCATTTTAGCAGTCTATGGATGCAACATAGTCGCCTCATTTCTTTGAGTGGATATTCCTCACTTGCTCTTGGAGCACCCTCTAGAGTTGGTATGGAACGTGTTTGAAACCTACTTTGGACTCAGACGCTTGTCCTTTGGTGATGGGATATTCACTTAGCGTGTCTAGTGCTAGATATCATGCAGACATCATTGCAGAGGTCTACCTTAATGACATCGATCTTCCCTCATGTACTTAGGTTCTTGAGGATTTGTTGCAACACCTTTGATTTCGAGGCCCACACAACTATTGAGATCCGTAATCTGAGGACCAGTTGGGCTATGATGACAGTCTTAGAAGTGTGAGGTGCTCTTACATTGCGCTATCTCAATGAATCTCCAAGGATACATTTGCAGCTCATTGCACACTCATTGTAGCGGTGGCAGCTACATCCATCACACATATTTTTGGGGCCACTTCTCTTGTGTTGTGTAATTGTCGGCCCACCTTGAGTGTTGGGTGCCTTAATGAGAGAGACTTGATTTGGGACATAGTGAGGACCTTTGGACGATGAGTGGGCATGATCCACAATGCTCAAACATTCTAGATTCACACATGAGGGATCTCATAGGACAGCTTTGGGAGGAGAATTACCACACATTGCCCCAATTTAAAAAAAGGAAATTTAACATAGGAGTGATTGCAAGCAATATATAGAGCATGGTGCTATGATTCTAGAGATTGCACAACTAGCTCTTTCATGCATTTGAGGATTCCCACCCCAAGATCACCATTGGTCAACACTCCTTCAAGGCCTGTAGTCCTTCGTATGTGTGATTTATGCGTGAGAGAGAGAGACACGTTGTTGCAGATACCATGTGTAGTTTTAGATGATGTATGATGTGTTCCGTGCTCTTTCATGGCATGCTGAAAAGGTCCTAATGGGACCACAAGACTTCATCCACTCTTTTTTGTGTGAGCATGTGGAAGGGGCCTCCGTGTGTGGAGGGAAAGTGTGCCCAATGTGGGGATCTTTCACGTCTTACACCCACCCCCCATGATGGTGATGTGGGTGAGATAGCTACATGGCAATATTATGACTACCAGACATACACATGCTTTCAAGGTTGTACATCCTATAGGTTGCAGTTTACATCTCATAGTACAGGCTTTTAGGCCCTCTATGTATTGATATGTGCAGCATGCACATCGCTTGAAGTGGCAGGTCCGTCAATTTTGTGCTTGCCTTTCCTCCTTCCCCATTGGCACTGTGGTCTCTGTCATGTATTTCACAGAGAACTAAACCATTGCCCCATAGCAGGAGATCCACTGCGAATATTAATTCGTAGAACAGGGACAAATGATAATGGCTAGATAAATTTGCATTCAATTTTCATTTTTAACCACATGATGTAAATGCGTTGTTTCATGTACTCTAACCTTTTAAAATGCCCTTGAATGTGGCAATCCTTATCCATATATCTTATCGTCATGCATAGGCGACAATTGAAGGGGTGGAGAGATCTAAGGACTTGTAGGTGATCATACTCGAGTACCATTTCTACACTAGTAAAGATTGCTCCCACAATGCGTAGTTTGTGTAGCTTTGTTTCCAACAACACGATCTTTTCCTTCATGAGAGCCACATCTCATACTTTTATAGCTATATATGGTCAGATGGTTGTGGTGCACAATTCAAAAGTGCACGTCAGTTCTTCTGGTTTTATAGATGGCACCATAGCAGTGGCTACTAGATTCTTTAAAGATACTAGACAGACTCCTAAGTGGTGCTCATGGCACATGACAAGTGGCTCATCTACATCTAGTGGACAAGGAGGTTCTTTTGGTGTTTGGATAGCCAGGATATTGATCTCACTAGCTCGGACTTTGACACTGTAGAGCAGGTACACACCACTTGCACATCATTCAGAGTACTTCAGCTAGGGATCCCACCATCTTTACTAGGTGCCACTCATGTTTATGTGATGTCTACATACACGGCGAGTGGGAAAATTACACTATGATAGAGTGGCTAACAGGTGGACACTACGACTTCTTTCACCATCACAGGGTATGATCACATTGAGTAGTTCCATTAAGGGTGAGATCACATAGTTATCAGATGATGTTGATACTCTCACAGATTTCTTGGTAGAGGGAGACGATTTTGCAACTACTATTGTTGAGAAGGGGAATGCAGAGGGAGTTGACTACTATATTATAAGATGCACCAAGGCAAAAATTGTATTTTAGGAATCCATCATGGATGATTATGGTGAGGCATATGATGTTTACAGTATGGTTGTTTCAAGGAATTATTTTCAGTAGTTGCATGGATGTGGGTGCTACATCCATTTTGTATAGTATGAGTGGTGAAGGTGGCCATACACTACTCCCATCTTGTCCTTGTTGTGAAGCTACAATTGGAGAGGATCCGGAGGAGAGAATTGTTAGTAAGAAGAAAGGGAGCACCCCTCACTAGCGCCTAGGTGGAGATGATCCTAAGAGGATCATGGACACAATGGACAATAGAGCAAAAGCTACAGACCTTGCCAATGATAGTGGTGCTCATTCCAAAGATGAAAGCTATGATGATGATTCCTATCTATGACCCCTTCATTGGTGCTATTTATCATTTCACCTTTTTTCCCTTTAGGTTATTTTCATTTTTGTATATTCTTGTTCATGGATCTTCTATATTATGGTGTTGCACCTTCTCTCGTTCATTTGTGATTCATTTCTAAATTTACCATTCATATGTTGTTATTTAGGTTTAACATTGATCTATTTTTCTTTAAGTTTTTTCCCCACCTTCTTGCCATCTCGACGGTCATTAGTGGGACGAGAACGCCAATTTTTTTATCGTTGAGACCTTGGCAAGTCTAATGGCAGAGAATTGGCGATTGTGCCACCCTTGACTGTTGAAATGAATTGCGATGGCTGTGAGACTTTTCAAGGGTGGCGAATACTGTGTTTTCCCTACCCTTGCAAAGTTTCATGGCTATCCATTGCCGTCTCATTGATTATGCATGGCACAATCATTAATTCTTTGCCAATGGGCTTGCCAAGGACCCAACAACAAAAAAACAACAATTGTGTCGTCCTTGACCGTCGAGACAATTTGCAATGGCCATGAGATTTTGCAAGGGTGGGGAGTAGGGTTTTTCCTTTGCCCTTGCAAAATTTCATGGTTGCAATTTCATGGTGGGAAGTAGGACCCCATCCCTATAAATTTTCATGGCCATCCGTTACTGTCTCATTGGTCACGCACGTCACATTCGTCAATTTTTTGGCATTGACTCGTCAAGGGCCCAATGACAAAACATTGGCAATTGTGCCATCTGTGATCGGTTTGAAGTCTTATGATGGCCATGAAATTTTTCAAGGGTGGGAAGTAGGGTTCTTTACCCACCCTTGCAAAGTTTCATAGCCTTTGCAATTTGTTTGATCGGTCAGATGCTGCACAATTAACATTTTTTTTCCATTGGGCTTGCCAAGGGTCTAATGGCAAAACATTGGTGATTGTGTAGTCCCTGACCATCAAGATAGATTGCGATGGCCATGAAACTTTACAGAGTAGGGAGTAGGATGGCCATGAAACTTTTCAAGGGTAGGAAAAGCACCCAATTCCTTCTCGTTGGTCATGCACCATATAATCGCGAATTTTTTGTCGTTGGGCGGCTTGCCAAGGGCCCAACGGTAAAAAATTGATGATTGTGTCGTCCTTGACCAGTGAGAACTCTTGCGATGGCCTTGAAACTCAAGGGTGAAAAGTAGGGTGTTTTCCATGCCCCTACAAAGCTTCAAGACCATTGCAATCCATCTTGTCGATCATGCATTGCACAATTGCCAAAATTTTCCATTGGCCTAGCCAAGGAGCCAAGGATCCAACGTCAAAAAAATTGCGATTGTGTCGTCCCTGACTGTCGAGATGGATTGCAATGGGCATGAAAATTTACAAGGAAAATGAGTAGGGTGCTTCCCTTACCCCTACACATTTTCATGCACAATCGCGAGTTTTTTCCTATTGGGCTCGCAAAGGGCCCAACGATAAAAATTTGGCAATTTTCCATCCTTGACTGTTGAGACAAATTGCGATGGCCATGAACTTTGCAGGGCCAAGGAGTAGGGCGATTCCCCTACCCTTGCAAAGTTTCATGGCCATCCATTTGTGCCTTGTCACTCACGCCTTGCACAATCGCCAATTTTTTTCCATTAGGCTTGTCCCTTAGGGCCCAACGACAAAAAAATGGTGATTGTGCTGTCCTTGACAATCGAGATGGATTGCGACACTCAGGAAAGTTTGCGAGGGCGTGTAGTAGGGTGCTTCCCCCACCTTTGCAAACTTTTATGGACATCCATTGCCATCTTGTTTTTCATGTGCTGCGCAATCACCAATATTTTGATGTGGGGATTGCCGAGGGTCCAACATAAAAGAAAGGGCAATTGTACTACCCTTAACCCTCGAGACGGATTGCGATGGCCATGAAAATTTTTAGGGGTAGGGAGTAGGATTCTTCCCCCACCCATGCAAAGTTTCATGGCCATCTATTGCAATATAAGTACATCATTATCAACATCATTTCACATACAAGTAATCCCAATAAACTATCATCTATAAGCACAAAATCATACAGATACATCGTACAAAAGCTGCGGTACAAGTGAATTGCATAAACCCGAACATGAGGACTACAACCATAAAGAGACATTGTGCAAAGTTTTGGTACAAATGGATTGCATAAAGTAGAAGATGGTGACTACACTCATAAAGAGAAATCGTACATATGTGTGGTACAATTGAATTGCAACAACTAGAACATGGTGACTACAATCATAAAGGCACATATCATACAAAGGTATGGTACAAATGGATTGCATAAAGAAGAACATGACAAATACACTTATAAAGACACGCCGTAAAAAGTTGTGGTGCAAGTGAAATGCATAAAGTAGAACATGGCAGTTAAAATCATAAAGACACATCATGAAAAGGTATATGGAATTGGAGCTGGTCTCTTCAGACAAATGATTCCAGTGTTAGAATTTAGAGCTACTGGTTATGTCGTTAGTTCAGTTAGTGAAACTGGAACAGGGTACTGAACTGAAATAAGGAACTGAATTGGAATGTTATACTGAAACAAGAGAGATGGCTGGAATATTGGAAGGAGTATTTGTAGATTTAGATTAATAGCTCAAGGATAGCTAGTACAGTGTGTAATGGGTTTAAGCTCAAACGATTATAGAAGCAATGATTACAGGGTGAAGCTAGAGGCAAAGAGCTTGCAAACCCGAAAGTATTTAGAAAGCTAAAGCCAAAAGTTAAGCAGATAAGAAGCCAAGAAGCCCAATTACAATGTAGCGGGTCCTATTTATAGCTCCCAGGAGTTACTACAGTAACTACCTATGGTAATTAGTGCTACTGTGACTGCTCCCACTGTTCGGACTTTCAAGGGGCATTTCTCCCCTGTTGGGATTGTCCTCACCTTCTACATCCTTCCCTCCTTTTTTGAATTTTGGTATAACTCCAATTTTTTTGAAAAAACAATTCCACCGCTTGATTCTGATTTGGTGTTGAGGAAACCATCTGGTGTTCTGGTTCGCCTAAACCCTAAACACAAAACCCTTTTGTTTGTTGAGTTGGTCGATGTCCTCATGGTTTGGCTGATGTTCGTCATGATAATACTCTTTCAGTATTGCTAGCTTTATACCATACTTTATGCTTGTTGAGTGCTTGAAACCCCTATAGTTGTAATTCCAAGGGTGCCCAGCCAAGGAAATTCTAGTGCCTTACTAGGAAAACACACCATCTAATTCTGAGATGTAACTACCTAGTATCCTTCCACTGAACCCGCTTCCTCTTGCCCTTCTTCTGTGTTAGTGCCTCAGAAGTCCCAGTACCAGCATTGTCCTTTTAGATAAGTTTGTAAATGGCCTCCTGTTCAAGATGATCCCGCCTTTCAGTGGACATCTCAAATTCATAAGGCATGAGTGGGTTGGTGTCGCGATCATACAGACTGCATTTTCCCTTTGTCAGAGGAGTTCTGGCCAATTTATAGTAATGCGAGGCTGTGTGGATCCATCCCTGCTGAAGAGGTTGTTTCGTCTTGATTCTATCTTCAAAGAGAATCTTAGCCATCTCTCTGTATTGTGGCCCCAAGCCTGTCTTTGCACTGATATCCTTTTCAAGAATCTTAGAAGACTCCACAGTCAGTTGAAGTAACTAATTTGTGATCTTCGTTAATCCACGGAGCTAGATCTTCCACTGTCCCATACAGAGTTTGACCTTCTGCATTTCTCCTTGCAGATCCATGACAATATCCATTTTGAGGGCGTCATTGATTAGTGATTGCCAAGCTTTCCATTCCATAGTGGCTCCTCATACCAATCTTGAAGCTCATTGGTGATGTTGAAGTAAGTGAGCCGATCCACTGGTTCTGGATGTTGAGGATAAAAAGCTGGGAAAAATCTAGGTAGTTCAGCTTCTTTAACAGGCAATGCATACACGAGAACTGGACAATTAGGCACAAACTCCAAAAAATTGAGAACAATTTGGTTCTCCTTCTGCATCATCTTCCTAGTAACTCGGACGAGCTGAAAATGTCTTTGGAGAGCAGTTGCTTGTTCTCCTACTGTCATTTGAGTTCAAGGTCCTTTACTGCTGGAAGATTGATCTTTGATGATGGCGTGTACCCTTTGATCCAAAACTCCTCTGGCAATTTGCATCTGAAGCAAGAATTCTTTCAATTGAGTTCTAACCTCCTTCATCCACCTGTACGTAGGCGTGTTTCCTAGCAGTAGATCCAATTCAAGAGCTAAAGAGTGTCGGTCTGCAGTGGACTATCATATCATCAAAAGTCAACGTCCACTCAGGTACCCTTTCCAGTAGCTGGATTCTGCTAGGATGCTCAGGTAATTGACACAGCTCTTGATCATGAAAGGTAGCTGATTTCCAGTGCTGAATCATTTCCCTGGCACCCACATATAAACTTTGAAAGCGTTACAGGTCAGAGATAAGAGTATCATCCTTCAAATATTTCCTAATAATAGGAGCTTGTTGATGTCTTAACCTCTTGTTTAGTGTGATGAGCTGTAAGGAGTATTGCTTCATCAACCTTTAAAGATTTAGCCATAGATTTGTCTTTTCCTTTGCCATCTGAACTGTGCCGTGACAGGTGTACTGGAGAATTCCAGTGTTGCCCTTCTGTCTAGTGCCTTGCTACTGATCATTAGATTGTTGGTCCCCCAACTACTGGTCTGGCTGGTCCTTGTGTTGGTCTGCCTGTTCTTCGTTGGGTTCACTACCTCCTATGGCAGCTAATCCACTAGCTCCAGAGCTTGAAGGTAGGGAAGGAGGAGTATTATCATCCCCTTCCTCATCCTGTTCCTCTTCTCTCTCAGAATCCTCATCAAGATCATTTTGCTTATCAATATAATCCATGATGGCTTGATTTGCTAAAGCAGTGTTGTATTGAGAGAGCTTGTCCTGCAAATCACTCTACATGGTCTCCATAAGTGCCTTCAGATTGTCCATATTTAGAGTGACATTGCCTTTTGGAGTCAGAATATCAACAAGGTTATTATATATATACCTCTCTGTAAGAGAAGCCTTCAATGCCGTGTGGGTTGTCAGCAGCACGTTGAAGTCTACCCTCTTCATTCTCAGCACTAAAATCTATTAGCATTTCTTACAGCTTCTACCTTGCCTTCATTTAACTACCTATTCTCTGTTTTAAGCTTGCACAGCTTTGCTTGTAGCTCCTTAATTGTTCGGGCTGACTGATTTTCAATAGTTTTATGCCTCAGAGATTGTGCCCCGATATCCTGTTGGAGTTTCTGAACCTGCTGCTGGCTGCTTCTCAATTCATCTTTTAGCTTAGACACTTCATCAGTGGAAGATGATGCATCCACCATTTGCCCCAAAGCATTGAAAATGATGTTCCATGATGATTGGATAAGCACCAAGAAGCCATCAGCTACTGTGGCTGGGTCATTTAAGACTGGCTCATAAACCATAACAGGAGCCATGATGATTAAAGTATCCATAAGGAATGCTCTAGACGTTTAGAGACAATGATAGATAGATTGAAATATGTAATTTGATGTCAAATGTTTCTATTATGATCTAAGTTCTATATACCTTGTGATTGCTCAAAATTGGAGTTTGAAATTCCTCATCGTGTAGTCAACCATGGCTAAGCACATAACCTTTATGGACGACAATGTGGCTACAAGATTGTTCTTATGTTTGATGATAGCATCTATGCACTTTCTATCTCTTTTGTGATACAACACTATGAAATAACTAATGCATCCATTAACGATAATGTGAGAGCAGATGAAGATAAAGGCTATTGAAATTTCTAGTGGTGAACAATCAATTTGCATCCATTAACGATAATGAGAGAGCAGATAAAGATAAAGGCTATTGAAATTTCTAGTGGTGAACAAATATTCCTTCTCAATCATGGCCAATGTCAATTCTAAAAGATTCACATTGCTATTGAAAGCACACAAGGCATTGGAATGAAGGACACACTGGTAATAGTCTGATGGTCCCTCTAGAGTAGTTGGTATACTACATGCAATGCCTTCACAAAGCAGCTTACACATGGCACTCAACCAAGCAAAGGATATCATTCAAGTTAAAGAGATAACTATGCATTATGATGGACATGTGGCATTTGAGTTACCGTTTTTTGATCTATTTGTGCAAAAACTTATGACAATTGCAACATGTGAATTTACCATGGAGAATAAGTTTGCACAAATAGAGTTTTGGAATATGCTCAGCAAGATGGTTCAAAAGCAAGGATATGACTGTGTATCAATGTGTGTGTGAACACATTAGAGGAAGAGTATGGATCTTTTGTTTGAGACTATTGTAATGTGTGTGAACACATTAAAGGAAGAGCATGTCTCTTTTGTTTGAGACTATTTGAGATGCAACATGGTTACTTTGCTACACTATACTCTATAGAGTAACTATTGAGATCTTGATCTAATCTTTTTCATTGCTTATGCTCGCTCGGTTTTTTGTCCGCTTGGAAGTACTCGATCAAGGATTGTGATTCCTACTTTCAATCTATCCTCATTCCCTGTTAGCTCTCACCATTTTTGAAGGTGTGTGAGGTCTTGGGATTGAGGCTAGGGACACTAGGTGTGTTTTTCAAGAATAATTTGGTGCATGAAGCTTTCACCTTCATTGCACCAACTAGTTTGGTTAAGGAACACAAAGATTGTATTTCACAAAAGTCTCCTTTGATGGGAGAAGCTATAATACAAAGCCTTTATGGAGGGGGGATCGGCTCCATGTAAATCCGGTCCTCAACCATTGTCAATTGTTCTATTTATCTCTCTTTTCAAGTATTTTCAATGCCAAATTAGCTAGGTGTAAATTTCTATGTTGATTTCTCAAATTAAGTACTCTCTCTATGCTCATTAGGAGTTTGTTCTTAATGAAATGCTCACTATGTTATCAATTTCCATTACACACAAGTTACTAGTGCATTAAATGTTACATTGGTATCAGAGCTATTGGTTTCTCTTTTCTTGCTCTAGAAGAGAGGTCCTCAAGCTTGCTAAAAATGTTACATTGGTATCAGAGCTATTGGTTTCTCTTTTCTTGCTCTAGAAGAGAGGTCCTCAAGCTTGCTAAAAATGGTTGGTGTTATTAATTTCAAAAGAGTAAGTAGAATAGGAATTCTTCATCCTTGAAGCACTCCTGCTTTATGTAGTTAACAAGGATACCATCGCAAGCTATGGTCTTAATAATGGAGTCCTACGGGGCTTGCCTATGGCTATTAGAAGCTTGCCAGGAACCGACACTGTCTTGGCTCTGTTGAACCCTCTCTTCTATTCCTTGCAATTAATAATATTGGAGCCACGGGTATAGATGCATGAGTGCTTATCTTTGAAGGTAAAGAGGAGTAGCCACTAGGGATTGAAGTGCCAAAGTACAAGTAAAAATTTACACCTAAACTTTTCTAGTATGGATGACAAGGGAAAAGAGAATGAAATGAATATTGATAGCTTTGATTTTTCTAATGAAAGAGCAACTAATGATGCATGCTTGTAAACTCTCTTTTTCCTAGGCTTCAAAAAGCCCTAGGCAATCCATTCCTCCAAGGTGAAGTGCTATAGCAATTGATCACCCATGGTATTCTCCAAACTCCCCACCAAGAGGAGAGAGTAACTAGGAAACCTCCTAGTGAGACTTCCAAAAGAGGACTCTCTCTGATAAGGAAAGAAGAGGAGGATCCGTACGAAGGGCTCAAACACTTGCTACTCGATGAGGCATCTCCCTCCCAAAGGAGAACCCAAGTTTCAACAGTAGAGCCCCCACCAAAAGAACGAGAAAGAAGTGAGTCTCTTGCCACCTCGATGGAGATGAGTCCACAAAGATGGCGGGCAAAACACTCTCCAACACCCCCCAAATGGAGAAGACCATCACATACTTCTCTACACCATAATTCAAAGAGGGAAGAGATAAAACAAGAGAAGAAAAAACCAAGAAAGAGGTCACCCTCTTCTCCATCTTCTTCATCGTCTTCTTCTTCTGAAGAAAGTGATGGTATAGACAAGGAGGAAAAAGGGAAGAAAAAGGCAAGAAAGAGGTCACCCTCTTCTCTATCCTCCTCATACTCTTCCTCTTTAAAAAAAAGTGATGGTGCAGCTCTCAAACCACCTAAAAGAAGAGGACATAGGAAATCCTATGCCGCCGGGAAGAGGTTGTCCAAACTCAAAAAGTTCAAAGAGGGAGGAAAGAACATCTCTTTCCTTACCTATGATGACACTTTCAGTGCTACGGACAAAATCTTGGCCTTTATCCAACAATTCGATGCAACATTTGGAGATGAGGGCTTCACGGAGTCCTCTAAGCTATGTCATGTAGCCATGCATTTTTAAAAGCCTGCCAGGCAATGGTGGTCTAGCCTATGAGCAAACAGTGAGGCTCCACAAACATGGAAAGCTTTAAGAGCCTCCATCATGAAGCAGTTTTTGGCTACCGATGCCAAAGACAAAGTACTCACCGAATGGCGAAGCTTAAAGCTCTCTTCCTACAAATCTATTCATCACAAATATGTAGACAAGTTTTGGGATTTACACCTTAAAGCACTGTCTTCAAAAAGATGGATTTTGGAGAGAAAAAACAACAATTTTATGCGGATTTAATTGAGGATATGGTGGAGTATGTTAACTCCCAAAGGCCACGCACCATATTTGCGTGGCCTTTGGTAGCCTCCATCATCTCTTAAGCCCAAAGAAAACAAGAACCGTAACGAGCCAAAGGGAAAGGGCAACATCCAAAAGTCTCCCAAGGGCAATGCCAACAACTAAAAAGCTGAGGAGAAGGGAGTTTATAAAGGCAAAAATAAACTCTCTCCTGAAGAGTTAGAGCGTTATCGCATAGATAACCATTGTTACAAGTGCGCGTAGCAAGGCCATGCCTATCGTGCTTGCCCCCACAAGAATACATGTATTGAGCCTCCTAGAGCTACCTTGGTAAAAATTCAAGAAGAGGATGATCATCACAAAGGATCTCCTCTATGTCATGCTTGGGGAAAGGTAAGAGAACAAGATGATTTCATTCTCTTTGACCATGGTTCTACTCACAATTTCATATCCACAGAGTTGGCCACCAAACTAGGCATCCAAGCCTATGAGATGGGAGATGTCCTACTTGCCGATGGTTCTTTCAACGGGCAAGAAGCCTCAGTCACTCCCTTAATTGGGAAATTGAGGCTCCATGTCCAAAGCTATGTGGACAAGGAGGATTTCTTCATCTCTCCTCTCAAGCATGAGGATGTAATCCTAGGGGCACTAGGGTTTGATTGCATGGCTTCCAATGTTAAATTTTCTCTGAAAGACAAATCTATTTTAGGTTTAGGGAAAAAGATATGTACATAGATGCTAAGGAGTTGTGTAGTACCATACCCATTGTACATAAGCAAGATTTCAATAAGTCAATAAAGAGATCTATTTCTGTGTACATGATTTTTGTTAACATTCTCAAAATGAACCTAATGTTTTAGCAAAAGAAGATATAACCAATCAAAAGGAATTAGAGTTATCCAAGCTCCTCAAGGGATTCTAATATGTTTTTATTGACGACATTCCTTGTGAACTACCTTCAAAACGAGGGGATAACAACCATGCAATTGAAATTCTTCCAGGAAGCTCACCGCCTAATAAACCTCCTTATTGAGTTTCCCAAGATCAACAAGAGGAGATTATGCGGCAAGTGCATGAGGTGGTTGAGAAAGGCATGGTTAGGCCTAGCTCATCTCCATTTTGTTCACCAATGTTATTAGTGAAAATAAAGATGGCACATATCATATGTGTGTTGACTATAGAGCACTACATAGGATCACTATCAAGAATAGGTTTCCCATTCCATGGGTAGAAGACCTATTTGATAAGCTACACGATCGACCTACTTCGGTAGGATTGACCTAAAAAGTTGCTATCATCAAATAAGGATAGTTGATCAAGACATTGTAAAGACTTCATTTTGCACTACATTTGTTCTTTACGAGTACATTGTCATGCCTTTTGGCTTGATCAATGTACCAGCCACATTTAACCGCTTGATGGAGAAGCTATTCAAGCCTCACTAAACCTTTACAACAGTGTTCTTTGATGATATAATCATCTACTCTAATTCATTAGACAAACACAAGCAATACCTCTAGGTAATATTTCAAGCTTTACGAGAGAATAAACTATATATTAATTGAAAGAAAAGTGAATTTTTCTTACAAGAGATTTAGTATTTAGGTAACATTATCCGCCATCAAGATGGCATCCAAAGGGATCCATCAAAGCTAGAGGTAATAAAAGGATGGCCTAATCCAAGGAATCTGCATGAAATAAGAAGCTTTATAGGTATGTGTGCATACTATAGACGCTTCATAGAAAATTTCTCACAAATCACAGGACCATTACATGACCTAACAAAAAAAATGTTAGGTATATATGGTCCACCAAGAGAACAATTCTTTTGAAAAGCTTAAAGAGAGGCTTGTCCCTCAACCTGTGCTTGGCACTTCCGGATCTCTCAAATCCATTTGAGGTCCAATGTGATGCTTGTGGTAATTGCCTTAGAGCTATTTTTCTCCAAGAAGGGCATGCCATAGCATATGGAAGTCGAAGGATCGACCCTGCTGAGCAAGCTCTAGGCATATATGAGAAGGAACTCTTAGCAGTTCTACATGTTGTAGACTCATGGAAGAACTATTTATTGGGGACTCCTTTCATTCTGCGAACGGATCACCAAAGCCTTAAGTACTTCATTATGCAAACCAAGCTCTCTGACAAACAAATAAGGTGGGAAAATTTCCTTTTGCAATTTCATTTTCATATTGCTCACATTGTTGGCAAGCGTAATCAAGTGACTGATGCACTCTCAAGACGACCGAGAGTGAATGTGGTATCCATAGCAACTCACAATGATTTACCTTCTATGACAGATGAGTACGCTATCGATCCCGATTTTAGAGATGTGATTTTAGCCCTTGCACTAGGGAAGAAGGAAGAACCATTTACCCTACAAAATGGTTATCTTGTCTATGGCAATAGACTATGTGTTCCTAACCCACTACGTGAGAAAGTAATGTATGAATCTCATGCTCCTCCTTATGTGGGGCATAGAGGGATTCAGTCTACCCTAAAAGGGATAGAAACATATTTCTATTTTCCTACCATGAAAGCAAACATACAAGACTATGTTTCAAAATGTGTGGTATGCCAAAAGACAAATTTTGATAGAGGCAAGCAACTTGGATTGCTTCAACCTTTGCCAAATCCATAATTCACCATGGGAGAGCATATCCACGGATTTTATCTTTCGATTTCCCAAGTTGATCCATGGGATTACAGGATTATGAACGATAGTAGACATGTGTAGAAAACAAGCACCTGTCAAAAAGACTATCAAGGCCCATCAAATGGCAACCTTCTTTATATCACAAATCATATGGCACTTCCCTTATGGCATCTGAAAGTACCCATATGCTTTCCTAGATATCTTCTTGAATTCTTGTTCAGGCTAATCATCTTGTTTTGTGAGATTACTCAAGTAGCTTCCAATAAGAAGCCAATCACCTTCATAAAGCTCTTTCAAGAACAATTCAAGTGGATTAGACATGCGGACATTGTTACCTTTGACATGAAAGATAGAATAGAACTTTGTGCCGACATCATCTCCCTCATCAATCATATGTAACTCATCTTCATACCTTGCCCTTGATAGCATATACACCCGGGGAGGTTACCTAATAAAAATGTAACCTATTATGTGAGTTCAACAGAAGAGTATTTAAAGTTCTTGAAACTTATAGAAATATATATACAAAAGGGCATTATTTTTTCAAATTTGAAAAAAACTTATAGATTTTAAAAGAAAAGGGTACATTATATTCTTAAAAAAATTCACAGATAATGGGTTTTACAAACATGTCTTGAACGCATGTGATATGGTAGTTTTACGCATAGTGAACCCCCCGAGCATATATGCCATTGTATTGTATTTACTTGCGATGTGCTTAAAATCAAGATTAAGGACATAATGTAGGTAGTCCAGTGCAATATAGCAATATCTGTCCTTGAGAAGCTTGTAATCATCCCAAGAAGTGGTAGACAATCTATTTCTACAACAACACATGCACCAATGAGGTACTTTTTCCCATTTTCCAAGACTGTAACCATACCCCATAACTCTCTCTTTATTTGTGGATATTTTCTTTGGCAAGCACTTAGTACCTTTGCTTCAAATCAAGTTGGTTGCTCCCTGTGGCAAGGTACACATTCTTACCAAACTTAAAGGTGTCCTCATGGTTGTCAAGTCTTTGATTTCAATTGCAAGATGAAATTGATCATACTCTGAGTAGAGATATCCCATTGAGTAGTTTTCCCTCCTTGCAAATGCCTCATCGAACTCATCCACAATTGGACCTGTACCTACATTTCTAATTGTCACCTTATTTACTGGTTGCATATCTTGAGTGAAGCGTAGAGCACCATTCTTCTTTGGAACTGTGAACCACATATTTGAGTATGGTGCACAAGAAGGCTCCAAAATCCCCATTTTGATTTTTTCATTCAATATCTCTACTAACTTTGGCAAATGAGCCTTTGGAACCAAAATAGCCAACACATTCCAAGGCACATGAGGTATTGTAAAAATTACCATAGGAGCTACAATAGAAGAATCAACACATCCTATCCCATGTGGCTCAACTAGAAAAGCCTTACCATGATTTGAAAGAATTTATGTAAAGCACCTTGTCTCCTTGTGTGTTAGAAACTCCTCGTTGCCAATTTCCAGCTCTTGAAAAGAATCCTTTGTGAAGGTGTGCTCAATATTTTTAGGATTCCTCAAACTTGGTTGCAAAGAGGCCTGCTCAATTTTCTCCCTGTTTTTGAGTGGTAAGGGTGAAACTATTGGTTTCACCTTCTTTTCTACAATCTTGTATTTAGCTCAACATGGACCTCTGGCCAAGTGTTTGCTTGAAACATTGGTTTTGTTAAAGGCTTCTATGACTTGATACATTTTCACATAGCATACTTCCACAACTTCATTCTCAAGATGAAAATTAGACTCCATTATAGGATCAAGCTCACCGACAGTATCTACAAAAGAAACTTGCTCACACAAACCCAAAAAATATTTAGTAGGCTCTAACAACCCACTCTATTTCATGCCTATTTGTAGATTATGTACATATTGCTTCTCATATCTCTTCAAATCTTCAAGTTTTATAGAACTACTAATCCATTCCTCGTTACCAAGGAGCCTGTTGAAAGAGTTTCACTTTTTTTTTGATTAGGCAAGACCTTTTTTCTTTTTGTACCACTACAATCCCGCTTTACAATGGTACTTGGCCAAAACCCATCATTTCCCTATGATCATGAAACTCTTTACTCACCTTTGGTAGAGGATGATCTCTAAGGTTGTCACAATTTCTTTCATGATTTACACAAACTGTGAGAAATGGAATAGCATGTTTACCATCTTTGCTTTGCATCCTAGCATAAGCTCAACCATCATCCATACCCTTTTTCCATTCAAAATCCCCCAATGTAGGGCTGCCCAAGGATAAGATGATATGAAGATGTGTCCTATATAAAGAAGTTTTGTTCAACCTTTACATCACATATTGTCACCTTTACACTTGGACATGCTGCATACAATTCACCTGATGAATTGTTTGGCACTCTCACCATCTTAATTAAGGTAAGAAATGGTTCTTCAAGATCATCTACTTTGACCAATGTCTCTGTAGTAGCCCGCACCTATTGGCCTCTAGAACAATGGCTCATATGAATGCTTTGAGATTCTTCCCCATCATCAACAAATTTCACTTGTCTTACATTACAAGAAGACTGGTAGAATCCTACCATAGCTTCATCACCTTCTTTAGCATGCACCTGTACTCCTTGTGTCTTCACAATATCGCCTTCAACTTCTGGGAGAATAGACTCTCCAATTGTTTGCTTCTTTTCTTGATGATGTCGATAATTTCTTCATGGAATTCATGCTTGCTATCCCAAGTACCTCCCCCAAAGTCAACTCAACCTTGCTATTCAAAATCCTCTCCTCTAGCACTTCCTTCAAGTCTGGAGTCTTACCGTGTGGCGAGTGAGATTTTCCGAGCAAAGGATAATCCGAGCAAATGAATGAATAAATAGATAGATCATTTGAAGTTTTCCTTGGAAAATCAACTATTCATGTTCCACCTCTAGGGAGTGGTATATTTTGATTATATATGTGTAACACAAGTGCGATCGAGTTTTTTTGAGTGAAAAAAAAACGAGTGAGTCCCTCAACAAGAGCCATGGTAGCTATGGAAGTATAAGGGAATTGTGGGGCAATGTGGGATTCTTTTGGGCACAATGGGAAAACAAACAGGCTACATATGTGTCCATGGGGTGCTGATAGGACAACTATAGCCAATGAGAGACAAGGATTATTTCTTTGCTATCCTAGGGACATAGAGGTGTTTCCTCTATGTCTCTTGCTTTGATTGGGAAAGCAAGTTGTCATGCCTACCAATTCTTGGGGGTTCCCTCATAAAAAATGGTCTTCCATCATGCATTTGTGCAGGAAGTGAGACCACAGAGCTTCAAGAAATTATAAAGCAAAGATGTGGCTAACAAAACAGCCAATATGAACTTTTGGGTTAGACCTTTCTATGCACCTACATCCACCCTTTGTGAGCCTCAGGCCTTCATCTAAACTTAGCCTATGTACCGCTATATTTCATCTTTATTGTTCAAGATTATAGCCTAGGCTTCAATATTTTTCTCATTTATAACAAGCCATAAATCTGTCATTCTCTTGCATAGTGTTCACAAAAAATCAAAATTAGTGTATTTTTACCTGATGCAAATGATGAGTGCTATTTCAGAGGGTTGCAAAGGCCATCTCTCCATTTTGGGTTGTTGCTATTGATGACAACCCCAAGTGGTATTTCATCGCATTATTGTTGTCTAAAATTTATCTCGTTATTTTGGGCCTTCCAAATAGTTGTGCTTTTATAAAGTTTACCTAGAGCCATGTATAGACTAGTGTTACACATAATCTAGTTAAAACAACAATAATCCCCCCTAGAAAACCAACAGAGCTAGCCATTCCATGCCCCACTTAAACAACACAATCTTTCTACTTCTCCCCACTGGTTGTGCATTATAAGTCAACGAGAAGGATGGCGCTCACTTGGTGGATAACTTCCTCTTTGCACGTGTATAAGGCTAAATAGCTTGTCTGGTGTGAGAAAACTATCCAAAATATCTAATTCTCCCCATCCCTTAGCTACTCCTATCAAAATCAACTGCTACAAGGGTTGGAAATGTACCACTGCATCATTGGCCCCTTTCTTGTATGTATTGTTGCCACTCACCAATCCTTATCACCGTTGCATATTACATCTTGCCTCGTCCTGCACATATATAGCCGTCAATAAAATAGTCCTGCTCTCTACAACTACGGTAGCTCTCATCTTGGTCCAACTCTGCAAAAGCAACTTCAACCAATTTCCATTTGAGGCGGCCGTATGAGGTGCCATCTAGGTATTAAATCACAACGACTATAATACCACTTGAAATTATCATCAATAGCCCTAGCCCATAAAGGAGTGAGGGCCTTTACAACCCTCTGAAATAGCACTCCTCATTGCCTATTAGAACTGGTCGACATTAGTGTAGACTAGTTTAGAGTAGCTTTAATTGCAATAATTTGATTTTAAAAAAGAGAAATTAATTACCAAAACACTTCTTTAATTTGAGGAAATTCCTAAAATACCCCTCAAATTTCAAAAATCTTCCAATTTAACCCCCATTACTTTGTCATAAATTCCCAAAATACCCTTCAAATTTTCCAAAATTTCCAAAATAACCCTAGTTGTGAGAGTAAATTTCTCCAAAAAAATGAATTTTTGTAGCGTTTGACAAGAAAAATGATTGTGTATCATATAAGATACTAAAACTAGAATTCGAGTTGGTTATGTAGGCTTGGGAGGGGTATTTTGGTAGTTTTTTCTTTAAAAAATATAAAAAACCTGGCCTTGCCATCGCCTTTGGACCCGGCGTGACCATTGTCCTTGCACTTGTTAAATGATCCCATAAATTTTTGTAGCAAATACTTGAATGCTGCTAGAACCAGTCTGCGCCGGCACGGACTGGTTTCGATAGCTAATTATACAGGGCTAAGGTGGTGGCAACAGCTGGCGATTGAGGGTTGCAACTACAGTAAAACCTGTCGGCCAAACCTATCGGGGCTGGAGCGATGGTGACACCAGGCCAGAAAGCAATAGTGCTTGGCGAATGCTGCTGAAACGAGTCCGCGCCGACGCGGACTGGTTACGACAGCTTACAGACGGTTAAGCTTGAGGAGACTTCTGGCAACCGAGGGTTTTTATTGCAGCAAGCTTTAAGGTGGAGGCGACTTTTGGCGGCTGAGGGTTTCAATTGCAGCTTCAAAAATACTCCGTTTGGAGTGAGACTTGTCAAAGAATTGGAGGTGGGAGCAGACATTTCAGCTTCTATGACAAATTCTATGCATCCGTGACACCATTACCTGAAACCAATGCATACTCACCAACATGCGTCGAGGCAGACAGCGAGGAAGACATTGCAACTGTGCAAACGGCTGTGGAGGTGATGTGGGCCTACAGGCACAAAGCATGGGGAGGCATGGTGGATCTCGGAAGAGATGAGCGAGACCGTGAATAGCTGAGCAAGCACTTTCGAGCATGCTAGCTCGTGCACACACAAACATGCATATTGCCTCACAGGAGGTATTACTTGATTAATCTTGGCAGCACTTATTCTATCACGAGTATGTCATGATGCAAATATTGACGATAACATAGCCGCAGCGCTCACGCCATCTCGTCCGACATAGATAAAGAGCGGCCACTCCACGCGTGTCGCGAGAGAGAGAGAGAGAGAGAGAGAGAGAGAGAGAGAGAGAGAGAGAGAGAGAGAGAGAGAGAGAGAGAGAGAGAGAGAGAGAGAGAGAGAGAGAGAGAGAGAGAGAGAGAGAGAGAGAGAGAGAGAGAGAGAGAGAGAGAGAGAGAGAGAGAGAGAGAGAGAGAGAGAGAGAGAGAGAGAGAGAGAGAGAGAGAGAGATCTTTTACTTTGAGCCCACATGCAAAGAAATAGAGATAGGTCTCTTTCTGCACGTTTTGTCCAGCGTGATGAGCATATCCCGTGAATTGGGTGTTGTCAAGTAGGCAACCCCGCTTTTTGCCTCAGGACTAGATCTGGCCAGATTCCTCTCAATAATCCCACTCTCAAAAATTGGCATGCCCTATTGATAAGAAGAATAATAGTGTGAAGAAACCATTTGCCTCTGGCATTCGCCTAAGACCACATTTACGCTAATGAATGTTTACTCCGATACACAAAGAGCTGACATGTGTCAAATCTTCATAAATTGTGAGTTTGTCATTGTCCACTTCAACTTCTCCTTCTGGATCGCCTCATGAGTGTGAAGCTTCCTTTATCCATTTCTTTGATTGTGATGCGAGACAACTCTTTCACTGACGTGGCCATTCTCCAAAATTGCCACCTGGCATCCTACTGCCGTAGACTGCCCACAGTGGCCTTGCAAGGCAATGGTTTAACATAGCCCCTGACGTGGCATCCAATGTCAGAGTGTTGTGCTGCGTTGGCGACTTGCTCTTGGATGACATCCACGCCCGCCGTCGTCATCTGCGTACACAATGCCCATGTCCCTCTTTGACATGGACATCTTGGATGACACGTTTGTGGATCCGTCTCGCATTGCTCATTCACCTGGCCTTTTGTAGATCAAGGCTCAATCTCCTCACACATTGTCACATCACTAGGTGCGACTCTTCAACACCAAATCACAAGGACATTCTTTAGCCTTTCCTTCCACATATCATGAATAGTCTTATAGGTTGAACCTAGTTTGAGAGGTGCCGGGTTGAGAGGGGTCAAGTTTTACGAGGTTGAGCTGCGACAAGCAGAGCTGAGTAGGGCTAGGCTACAATGGACCGAGCGACACCACTGTCGACGATCTGAGAGCTATTAGAGAAGACCTAGTGAGTTAGGTGAGATGAAGACAAGTGAAGCGAGATGGGAGAGAAGCATTGAATAGAGAGGTAGTCAAAGAGAATACTTTCAATAAAGAGGTCTACACAAAGAGTGCTTGTCCAAGAACAAAACCCTACCTTTGCAATGAGTTCCAATGTGAGGGGCCGGTTGGACTTTAGTGTTTTTTTGAGAAAAAAATAAATTAAATGTTAGGTTTGATTTCCTAATGGATTTTTCTCCTTGACAAGTATTTTGACTTCGTGGGTTTAATGGCTTTTTACTATTTAGATTTAATTGTCACTATAAATCTTAAACACCTTTTACGTTATGTGGTGGACATTAATTGCTTTGATCTTTCGGTTGTGCAATGATTATCAGAATATCAATGACATGAGTATTTTCTTCAATTTACCTTGAACTCACATCAATTTGTCAAGGGTGTTGCGCATATTTGCTCAAAAATTGGCTTCGCTCGGTTTTCTTTGCTCGTTGATTGGAAAGCCCCCAAGTCTGTAGCAAGAGAGATTGTAAGCGTGGAATACTTGAACTATCACAAGAAGAGTATATTCACAAGATCTTATAATTTTTTAACATGCAAGGGGGGAAAGCATTGATACCCCAATGGCTACATATGTACAACTTAGCAAGAATAATTTCCCCAAATTGGATGCTGAAAAGGTGGAGATGCAAAAGGTGCCATATTCTTAACTCATATGATGCATTTATAAGGGGAGTATCTCATGCCCATGGAGTGCAAGCATCGGTGATGTCCACTGACTCTTTTAGACGATACAATTACTCTACTTGCCTAGCTACCAAAAACACCTATGGACTACCTTTATGGTACTTCAAATTTGTAGGTTGGTACTTCTACATGTGACACTTTGCAACCTACATTGCTTTGACATGTTGTTGTACACACTTTCATATACCTCTCTAGTTAATTTAAACTTATGTGGCTCTCCTTCAAAGGGTTCCAAGGGTATCTTAAGAAATCTAACCAAGTGTGACCCCAAAAGCACTTATGGTTGACTAGCAAGTATGTAATAGACATGCATGACACCTTCCACTAGCGCATAGTAGTACCCCTCAACCAAATATAACTTTACAAAAATTATGGTTATCAACTCAAATCCCTCAAAGGCCCTTGATTATTTTTATTTCTCATTTAAGCACCTCAAAAGGTAGAAGGAAGCTCCATCTTCATTGGCATTTGTGGCAAAGGTATCATTGATGCATGGAGCATCACTAATTGTCTGATGGTGCCCAACATAAATCGGCAAATATGATCCTTTGTCCATCGTTGAAATGTTCATAGTTTACATCATCACCATCCAAGGACTCAAGGGTTAGATACTTCCAGTTGTCAACATCTTTGAAGTTTTCAAGCATCACCTCCAACATTGGGACATACAAAATTCACAGAAATATGAGCATTAGGAAAAGGATGGGGTCTAGGAAGGTTTCTTATTTTCTATGAGATTATGGAGGTGATTAACATTTTGAAGATTAGAAGCATCCCATGTGTGCAAGAATGGTGGGTGTGTAAGAGAGGTGTAAGAGTGTTCAAAGGATGCACTTTTCTCCTTAAAATGGGGGTGGACAATTTTGTGATTTGCAGCCTTCCATAACTTCTACAAATTATAGATATGTGATCTACATGCCAAGATCTTTTCATAGATATGTTACACAATATGGGTTTTCCCTCTAAACTTTTGATTTTAATTTGGGGAGAAATTTGAATTCAAATAAACTAGTCGTTTTTTTTGTTTTGATTCAAAAAATTTCCTTTGGTTGCTTTCTTGAAATTAGAGTGACTCCCTTAAACTTCCTAATGGAGAAGTCTCCAATGGAGTGCACACTTTTCACTCTTGTAGTATCCACTAACACAGTGTAGTGATCGTAGACCCTTAACTTGCTTCAAGATCCACTTCTTCTCCCTCGGCACCTCAATTGCTTGGACCTCCCAAAAAAATTGATTCATGCCAATCAAAGCATAGTACTGAAAGCAATGTCTTACCTTCATTGCACATTAGAAGCAAAATTTTGGAAATTATTCGTCAGAGATGGAAGAAAGTTTGGCATACCTTGACACAAAGAATAACACTTTAGATGACGTGAATTGAACAGAACATCCATATGACCACACTTATTACCGCTTCAAGAAGTTGCATCCTTGCTTTTGTACCCAAACACTATGCAATTGCAAGAAATGCTACAGAAAGAGCATGTCACGATTTTTGTCATCATAATTGTAAAAATGTATTTTTACCACCTTGTCTTTCTCATCTCAAATGCATGTGATGTGCACCAAGTTGTGTGACTTGTGAAGAGTACCAATGCATTGACTCGATTTCACTTTTCTTCTTAAATGAGTAATTTTCAATAAAGGCAATTAGGTCTCCCTAGTCTCAAAAAGTTTAAAATTTTTGTTAAAACATCTAGAGTGCATAAGTGAAGGTGAGTTTAGGAAATGAAAAGACCATGGAGGTGGAAAGTGAAAAGACTTTTTGTGTGCATATAAATAGAGGTGGTTAAATGCACCTTATACATTTGTGTTTTTCTTCTTAATTTTTTTTCCTCTAGCTTTTCCAAGCCATTAGAGCCATTAGGAAAGCCTTTTTTCTTTTTTGGAGTCAATAATATAGACCATTGCATCTCTACAAAACCTAAGAATGCAATGGTCTATATTGTGTCAGATGCAAGTGGTCAAATGCTTTTGAAAGAAAAATGTGAAATCCTTGCATCCCATTTGCTTCACTAGAAGATCCTTGAACTTCTTGCCTTTAGAATGGGTAGATGCAACGTCTTTAAACACCTTAACATAAATTTGGACTGCATTTTTGAATTTTTCTTTTGGACATAGCCCCTTGAGGAAATTCTCCCTTCAAGCAAGGTAGATTTATGAAATACATACATAACACCATTTTAGTTAATGTGCTACGTTGCATTTATACGCCCGTGCCAAAAAAATTATACGTATAAAATGCCATTATACACCAAAATCTCGTATAATCACCGTATAGTTGTTTTATTTCTTTTCAATCAAAAGATATTTTGATCAAAAAATCTTTTGATGAAAAAGGTTTTCGATCAAAAAATATTCTATATAAGAACCGTCGCGGGTTTCGATCGAAAGAAGTGCTAGAGCTTGAGGAAGATTTTGGGACAGGCAGAGCTTGAGGTAAAATTTTCAACTTGTCCTCTTCCTTTCTAACAGTTTTTTGTGTGTTGTGCGCCAGACTCGTGTGGTGTAGTTGTTTTACTCTCACCAAAGAGTTGGCTTGCAGGTTATAGGCCACTTCGTGGTGTTTAGCCATCCGGCCATTAGGGAATTTCGGAGGTCATTTGGAGGGCCTTCTAAGATAATGTATTTTTTGCACTCTCTCTCTAGAAAAAATGGCAAATAAAAGAGCTGGGTCTTTCATAGTAAAAGTTCAAAAAGTGTACTTTAAGTAGATTCCTTACTCTTCTGAACATTCGTTCGTAGTGATTGAGGGATAATCCTCTTTTCAGTTGCATTGAATGAACCTCGTCAATATGGAGGGAATGAGGCTAACATGGAGGTACGAAGGCGCAGCCGCTATTCACTTTCCATTAAACCTGCACATTTGGCTAATGGCGCACTCCTCAAATGGCACAAATGTTACCCAGAAACGAGCCAAATATCACCTTCACATTGATTTGGACAATGAGTACCAACCATTGATTAAGCGCAGTAAAACAAACACACATATACCTCCCGCTTCCATAGACACGCTCAGAGCTCAGGGAGATAAACACATAGATATCTGGATGAGAGGCTCTCTCTACCCTAAGAATCCAATGACTAATGCGTCTCCACCGTTTGTCAATCCTACAAGCTTATTGACCTTTGCTGGTGATGGAGAAAAGGGCCTTCTAGGTTATTGTAAATCTCTTACAAGAGAAGCTGAAACTTACAAGAGCATTCTCCAAGCTCAACAATGTGAGATTGTTCGCCTTTCACATTTACATTCTACAGATCAGGTTACCATTTTGCAACATAAAACAGAGGTACAAGAACTGAAAGGAAAGGTGCGAAGTTGTCAAATGAAGGACACCATCTTGGGTGGTCGTATCCGAAAGAAGAAATTGCGTAATCTTGAAACATTGTAGGTTGCATCAAGAGGTCTCAAGAAAAGAATCCGAGCATTAAGGTGATGCTTCTTGGTTGGCTACATTGTCTTAGTTAAGTAATGTTTTTGTTTTTTCTTGTTATGCATTGTTTTCATGTGCCTAAATAGTGTTAGTGAAGCAAATTTTCTGTTATTTACTTATGCATTGTCTTCATGTAGAGATTCAATCTATCCTGACAAGGAAAACATTGACCCCAAAGCCAATATAGGAAAGAGATTGAAGCCACTTATAAGTAGAAGCCTGGCAGCAGATATAGTACATGACAAGAAGTTTAAGATCCTACAACGAAATGTAGTGGACCGCTTTATTTCAGAGAACTCAGTGCCTGCAAAAGAGATACAAGGCACACTTGATTCACTTGGTGCCTGCAAAAGAGATACAAGGCACACTTGATTCACTTGGTGTAAGCAAAAGAGGATATTCGGCTATCCAAAAGTCTGTCTCATCCATCTTTGTTAAGAAGGGTATAAAATCCAAACTTCTACCATCAGCCTCAAGTGTTTGGAAAGAGAGGCTTCAGCTTAACGAGGCACAGGGAGACTATCTTGGACAGCCCTTTCATATTAAAGCAACTTACAGTGGCCATGGAGCAAACATGGCATATGATGAGTTCAATAATATTTTTATGGACCTGCGGATATTACAGAAGAGAATGGTGGAGTTTTACAACGTCACATTTGAAGAGTCACGAGGGGTATTACATTTTGTGTTAAAACTGGATGAGTGTGAGCTTGTTAAAGAGAAAAAGCTAGAGCGTGTTACTATTACTTTAATGAATAGAGCCCTCTCAAAGTGTCCCAGTGACGATCCTTTATAATCCTTTATATTTTAGTGTTCAATCAAAATCTAACATATGGTGGCTTGGTGCGTTTGAGGTAAGCGAGATTCTCAGGTAAGCTCAAATATTCACATCTACTTAAGTCTCATTTATTTTGTGTTGCAGGTAAAGAAAGAAGATCATGAGATTCTATATTGGGTGTTCCATCGAACTAATATTCCGGAGGTGATTGATCGACAGACTAACCAGGGAGAGGTACTACGTCTAGATGGAAGGGGAGACTTTCAAGTTCAGTGGCATCTTGCAGGTGACCTCAAAACATTAAAGTGCATGTATAATTGTGGAATGGGTGCAATGGCAAAGTTGCCGTGTTTGTTCTGCATGGAGCCTGCAAAGGTCATGGACCCAAAGTGGTGGAGAAAAGCTCCAACATGTCACATTGAGGATCCTGCTTTTCGACCGGTTTTGAAAATACCACTTGTGAATGTCCACATTTGTACAATGCATGCCCTTTGTAGAATTGTGGAGAAATTGGTCTACTTATACATCGGGTTTGCTTGGAAGATTAAGAACTTGGCAGAATGACAAGTAGCCCTGCAGTGCTTAGAAATGGTACTGTCGGATATGGGGCTTCATGGTGGCAATGTGAAAATCCAGCGGGATGAAAAGAGATCAACTGCTGAGAAGGATGTCCCATGCAAACCATCCATCGGTGGGGTGAAGGCACGGAGGTTTTTATCTAAACCCCAAGGTACAAGAGATCCGAATCTAACAAAACATGGAAAAATATATAACACATCTTATGTTAGCAAGGTAGAGTATCAGAGCTGGAAAAAGCTACATATTGCAGTCAAAGACCAAGAACCAACTACTTGTAACGCGAAGGCTGAGGTTTGGCGATCAATAGACATCCTATTTTTGATGTGCGACAAAGATGACTGGTCACAAGGTGATATGAACAAGTTCAAGGAAAATCTCAACCTTCTGAAAAAATCATTCAAGACAGCATGGACAGACACCCAGATTACTCACTACATGGTATTATCGTGTATTTCATTCTCTCTTATGTGCAAATATGTGAGTGTAAAACATTCTAACTAATCTGTTTTTATATCCAGCACATCATCTTCAATCATTTACCATATTTTATACAAAAGTATGGGAACCCGGTAATATGGAATACCCAAGGGATGGAAAAGTCTCATTTCATGGTGAGAAATGCTTATTTCAGGCACACACGACATGGTGGCTCTCGAATCAAGGCTAACAGTTTGAGAGAACTATTTGAATGGTTCTATCGTAGAATCATTCATCGAATGCAGGCAAAAGAAGTCTTGGCAAATTCAGCAACAGCACAAGCCATCAGACATTTACAACAACAAAAAGTTAAAAGATCAATGGCATACAACAACTCCGGAGCTCGTGAAAGTCAACGAAGGTGGAGAGAGACAATGGTGTATGTGAATCACAAGTGGAGAAAGATACTCTGAGTGGATGACATTGTACAAAATTTATGTAATACATGATCTTATACAATTGCTACTTGAATTGTATCAAGATTTTGAAGGTTCAATTTTGTTTTTTGGCACGTCACCCTCGTAACGAATCATGAGATGTTTTCCATACTCTAAAAGTTCATCTGGGTTTTGTCTACCAAGAGCTAGTGCCATTGTTGTGTAGGTGTAGTAATACGCTGCCCGACCACCTGTATAGCCCTGGCAGTAACCAAAACAATCTCTAGCAAACACTTTGTCCACAAGAATGACTTTATCTGCACTTTTGGGCAACACCGGTCCACCCAAGAAGCGTGATAGCGTCTTGAATGTGTAAGTTGCTATTGAACCCTCTTGTGACATGGAATTGTGAAAAACTACTATCAGCGACTCGCAAAGCTTTGAAAGGTACTGCGCTAGGGCCGCATCCCTTCCTCGATACTCTCGAGTCCACCGCCGAAGGAAGTCATCCTTGTCAGCAATCCAAGACTGCACATATCATGTCAGAAGTGACAGAGAGAGAGAGAGAGAGAGAGAGAGAGAGAGAGAGAGAGAGAGAGAGAGAGAGAGAGAGAGAGAGAGAGAGAGAGAGAGAGAGAGAGAGAGAGAGAGTTACCATGAAGCTCTCATCCTGCAGAAAGAGGTTTTCCTGCCACAGGTCTACAGATGTAGTTGACCCCTGACCTGAATGGTTAAACCAATCCTCCACTTCTTTGTTACTTGTTGATGGTCTTAGGCTTTGTCTTATTGCTTGGAAGGTGGCTTCATCAGGTAGTGTCTCCTTGTATTTTTCAGCTTTCTCAAAGCATCTTCGAAGGCATTCCATTGGATTTCTGGATGTTTCCGTTGCCTCATCATCACTACTATCCTCTGAAACAAATCCACTCCTCTCCTCTTGGACTCTGGAAATAATAGCCAGGGAGAAATCCTCCCTTAAATAAAAGACACTTTGCACATCATGTAAGAAGATATAGGTCCTGTCTCCAATCCTGAAGTCAGGCACAGCAGGCAACATCATCTGAGCATGCTTCTCAGTGAAGTTACTGACATCCAATGGAAGTTTGATTTCTGTGGTTTTCACAGAGAGCATCTTACTTCTTTGTACTTCAATTGCCTCAACCTCAAGGTCGACTGTGTCTTCAACCTCCTCGACTTCTTGTATATGAGTTGTCTCCTCGCATTCTTCATCTGGTGCTGCATCCTGGTCCTCTAACACCTCATCAGGATTCTGCATGAGGAATCCAAACAGGCTGTTTAGGTAAATCATAAAGCCAAAGGCTTCCTGAATGAGTTTGCATTCTTTTTTATGCAAAGGGCAGGCTGAATGTCGGCAAGAAGGTGGTAATTCCCTATACTTCTTCAGTCCCTGTCCCTTTCCACCACATTCATTTAAATGCACAAGAGTCATAGTAGGCAGAACAACCCTCCCTACCTGCACCATCACTTCAAACTTATCTCTGTAGGACTGCAAGAAATTACTGTGCTGAGCTAACAGGTCTTCAATGTCAAACTTTGGATTAAACATAGAATGAACTAGATCAAACTTGTCCCCAGCACCACAAGATGCTGCAAAATCAAACATCCTCTCATCAGTTGCAGCTGGGTCTTCCAGAGAAGACACATCCTCTTTGGCTTTACATTTAGTTGCACAGGGACTACTTTCTAGCACATCTGCATCATCTGAGAAGTCTATATTCCTCTTTCTTGTATTTTTCTTCACAAGTACTGTACAGGGTGAGGGAGCCTTGTAGGGTGAGGGATCCTCTTGCCCTGGTGACCTCTCTGATTGATCTTCACCAATTGACTTTTCTTCAGATATGTCGTGACAAAAGTCAACAGTTCTTTTGGCAGAAACATTAAGCAACTGAGCCTGCAAAGGTTGAAATCCTGGCACAAGCTTTGGGTCCGGTTTAAGCCTCTTCTGCCTACTGGACCTTAATCCTATTCATCAGGAAACATGACAAGTCTCACTCTCTCTCTCTCTCTCTCTCCATATATATATATATATATATATATATATATATATATCTATATATATATATCTATATATATATATATATATATATATATATATATCTGTCTCTCACCAAAGCACAAACAAAAACACACATAGTCTCTCTCTCTCTCTCTCTCTCTCCAAAGAACACTAAAAAAATACACATAGACTCTCTCTCTCTCTCTCTCTCTCTCTCTCTCTCTCTCTCTCTCTCTTTGTATGTGTCTCTTTGTATGTGTCTCTTTGTACTAAAGGCGCGCAAGGACGAAAACGTGCTTTTTGCAACTCTCTACGCGCGCCTTAAGTACAATTGAGGGAAAGGCACGCAAGGACGAAAACATGCTTTTTGAGAGATTCATAACTATACTATAGGCGCGCGGAGAGAGCTGTAGCCAGTGTTTGGTTAGCTCTGCGCGCCGTTAGTAACGGGGACAGAGAGGGGAGGGAGAGAGAGAGAATGTGTATATCTCTGTGTGTGTGTCTGTGTGTATGTGTGTGTGTGTGTGTGTCTCTGTCTATGGAAGTATGTGTTGAGGTGTGTGTGTGTGTGTTGAACAACAGTCTGGGTTTTTCTCTGTTTACACACACACACACACACAATTTGTACCAACTGTTGGAAATACAGAGAGAAAGAGTGAGAGATCACCTTTTGTTGGTGGGGTTTGCAGAAACTCCAAGGGAGGTGTCTCCTCCATTGCTTTTTGTCTGTCAAACTGAATCTGTCTCTCTCCCTCTCTCTCTCTCGCTCTGAGAGTAAGGAGTCCCTCTCTCTATCTCTCTCTCAATCTGTGTCTCTCCCTCTCTCTATCTCTCTCACAATCTGTTCTCTCTTTCTCTCTCTCTGTCTCTCTATCACTCTCTCTCTTTCTATGGCTCTCTCTCTCTCTCTCTCTCTCTCTCTCTCTCTCTCTCTCTCTCTCTCTCTCTCTCTCTCTCTCTCTCTCTCTCTCTCTCTCTCTCTCTCTCTCTCTCTCTCTCTATTGTTCTCTCTCTTTCTCTCTCTCAAAATCACACTTATAACGGATACACACGGCGGCGCCCCACGTGTTACTATAAATTAGAGTATAATTGCATGTTGTCACACGTGCGGTCATTATTGAGACCGTATACTTTTTTACGTCATATATAGAGGTCAAGAGAGAGAAAAACCACACCTCGTGAAAGAGAGTGAGTGAAAGAGAGAGAGAGAGAGAGAGAGAGAGAGAGAGAGAGAGAGAGAGAGAGAGAGAGAGAGTGCAAGAGCTGTCGTCTGCGTCTCCGACAGCAAGCCGACCCAACGACATAACGAAGGTCTGCGACCTCAGGAGGTTTGGCCCTCTCTCTCTCTCCCTCTGACTTTGCCTCTATCTCTCTCTCTCTCTGTTTCTATCACACTATCAAGCTCAGTCTTAACAAACAACACACGCAAACAGTCACAAACACAACACACACACACACACACACACTCAAAAACACACACACACACATATAAAACATACACACACAGAGACACAAATATAACATACACACACATAGACACACACACACACACACACACACATAGAGAGACACACACACACACAAATCACAAACACACACACACACACACAAATATAACTTACACACACACACACAAATACAGACACGCACACACATAGCCTCTCTCTCTCTATACCAAAGGCGCGCGTAGAGAGGCATAACCGGTGTGCATGTCTCTATGCGCGCTGTTAGTACTGTGCATTGACCAGTGTATGTGTGAGTGTTATAGAGAGAGCATGTAAGGCGGGGAGAGAGAGAGAGAGAGAGAGAGAGAGAGAGAGAGAGAGAGAGAGAGAGAGAGAGAGAGTATTTCTTTTACCTTATACTAAAGGCGCGTGGAGGTGTTTGTTGAGGTCAAAACGTGCTCCACGCGCGCCTTTAGTAATGGGCTCTCTCACTCTCTCTCTCTCTCTCTCTATTTAAATATGCTAAGCTAAAGAAAGGAGAGAGAGAGAGAGAGAGAGAGAGAGAGAGAGAGAGAGAGAGAGAGAGAGACTCCTCTTTTTGTATACAGTGAAATGGCTAGAACAAAAGTCACTGCAAGGAAGGCAGGCAAGGGACCAGGATTAGCATCTAAAGCAAGTAGCAGATCTGCAACCCCAAAGAAAAGACCTGGAAAACCCAATAAAATTCTGAAAGGTCCAAGGGTTAAGAAGTTACAAACCTGCATGGGACTTTTCAGAGAAATCAGAAAGGCACAGAAATGTGTAGATTTATGCATACCAAAGCTGCCCTTTCAGAGGATGGTGAGGTCCATATGTGAAGAAGCTACCTGGGGCACCAAAAGGTGGAAGGTGGTGGCATTAATGGCTCTACAAGAAGCAGCAGAGGACTTCCTACTGGAGTACTTCAGTGACATGACCATTGTTGCAGCCCATGCCCACAGGGTTACTATAATGGACAAAGATAGTGAGACACTGAAAAGAATAAGGTGGAGGTATGACAAACTACTGGTCCCCAATGTCTGCAGGGATAAGAAAATGAGGGAAATTTTGTTATACCTCCCGGAGCTAGTGCCACAACTCACAGTTGTAGATGTCACACATGATGTGAATACAAGGGCAAGGGCAGAGACTATTGCTCGCCAAACAGAGGACATGAGGGAAGCAGAGCTTAAGGAGAAAGCAAAAGTAGCAGTGGAGTCTCAGAGGCAAACAGAATGCAATGTGACCCTGTAAGGTCTCCAAACACGCCGACACCAAAAGCGGGATGGAACCGTTGACAGGTCTCTAGGCCTACTAAAGTCGAAGTCTTTAACAAGAAAAATTCCAGGGAATTCCCCCTTACCATTGGCAATGGTTTAGGTTTATAGCCCTAGAAGATGACCTAGTCCTGTCTCGCAATGGAAACGGGACCCAAAACAAAATTTCCGGCCCTAAATCTTCATCCTTTAGATTAAGATCTCCTTAGCCAACGCTTTTTTCCCTCTAACATATGTGAGGGCACAGCCGCTGGTGGATTCCTCATCCAAGTGAAGTTTCTACACGTTTTAGTGTGCGGGAATGGATAGTTACCTGACTAATCAGGTCCACCCGTCCATGATTGACAACCCGAGTCAATCCCCACTTACCACCCCGCACTCACACATGATTTTTTGTTGTTGTTTACTTACTACCACATTCTTTCCATACTTAAAATAATGATTCCTTTTTATTATTTTTTTTCAACTGTATTTCCTTAAATCAACCTTTTAAAACAGCATTGAAGACATTCTTTCAGAAAACAGACATCTTTATACTTAAGACAAGGTACTGTCATTTTAAGGTATCACTGACCAGTACTAACTTGTCTCAAGACCACCTATACAAGGGTGAAAAACGGCACCCATTCCTTATTTATATAACCGGGGTGGAAAAAGTCTTCACCCAAAGTCCGGGCGCCCATACGCCAAAAAAAAGTTGCCCATACAACCGGGCGGATCCTCTAGGATAAACTTAAAAGTACTATCCATAAACATAAACAAGCACGGGGTAAAGACTCCACACGTGCAGAGGTAACCGACTCCTCCATGATGGTATCTCCATCATTACTCATTACCTGGAGTAAAAATATTTCCAAGGAATCAGAGGTGTCTTGAGACAAGTTGTCTTAAGGATGGTCAAACATTTCTTTCCTATTTCAACCAGTAATAACCCAATCATTCCTTTCCTAATTACACTCATTGATCGTGGGTTTCGTGGAAGTTACCTTCCTTTTTCAGCCAGTGTTTTCCTTCTTAAACCTTCGTATGCAATGCTTAACTTAAAATGAATTCTAAAAGCTTATTAATGGCATAATTGAAACCCACCTGGGACTGGTCGTCCATCTGCTGTGGGCCAGGTGCCCGTAAACTCTCCTCTGTGGGCCTATGGCTAGGCCCTGCTTCATGGTCGTTAGTGGCTTTGCTGCGTTTGTTACTAGTATCTTCATCTTCCTTCATAGGGTTTCCCCTGGTTCTCTTGGGGGCCATTTCGGCAGCCTTATAAAAAGACTTAATCCATTAGATGATTTGTTGAATAACATTTATTTTTCCTTGTTTACCTAAAAATAAGGGTTTTGGACCTCGGTTAATTCTTTGGTACTTAGATAATTTTATTTCTTCAGTTTTCTTATCCATTATATACAAAATTGGTTACTTTTGACCAAAATATGTACCTAAACTATTTATCTAAGGTTAGGATAATTATAATAGATTTTCCAAGGTCTATTCCTTCTCTGATATTGATATCAAAGGTTTTCTATTTACTTTACTATATTTCTCTTTTTTATTTTTCCCAAAATTGGAGTAATTTTACTGGGATATATAATTAAACTAATTTCCTAGAGGTAGCATAACTATCACACGTTCCTTGAGGTCTAATAAACCTTTGAAAACGTTCTCAATTCAATTTAAATCTATTTACTAATTTCCCCTATTTAAATTTCTCAAAAAATAGGGTATTTTATCTAAAATAATTAGCTAAATTAATTTTTTGAACTTCTCCTAATTATCACAGGTTATGGAACACCTAATTAACCACTGAAAATTATTTGAAGCATTTGAATTCTATTTACTAATTTCCCCTATTAAAATTGTTCAAAAAACAGAGTAATTTAACTAAAGTAATTAGCTAACTTATCTTTCTGAACTTCTCTTATTTATCACAGGTACTTGAATACTCAACTAATCACTGATAATTATATGGAAGCATTTGAATTTCATTTACTAATTTCCCCTATTAAAATTTCTCAAAAAACAGGGTATTTGAATTCAGATAATTATCTAAATTAACTTCCTGAACTTCTCCTAATTATCACGGGTTATTGATCATTTAGTTAACCACTGATAATTATATGCAAGCATTTGTATTTCATTTACTAATTTCCCTTATTAAAATTACTCATAAAATAGGGTATTTTAGCTAAGATAATTAGCTAAACTAACTTTCTGAACTTTTCCTAATTATCACAGGTTATTGATCATCTATTAAACCACTGATAATTATATGGAAGCCTTTCAATTCCATTTACTAATTTCCCCTATTAACATTACTCAAAAAACAGGGTATTTTAGCTAAAATAATTAGCTAAATTAACTTTCTGAACTTATCCTAATTATCACGGGTCATTGATCACCTAATTAACCACTAATAATTATGTGGAAGCCTTTCAATTCCATTTACTAATTTCCCCTATTAAAAATTTCTCAAAAAATAGGGTATTTTAGCTAAAATAATTATCTAAATTAAATTTCTGAACTTCTCCTAATTATCACGGGTTATTGAACACGTAATTAACTACTGATAATTATATGGAAGCATTTTAATTCTATTTACTAATTTCCCCTATTAAAATTGTTCAAAAAACACAGTAATTATGCCTAATTAATTATCTGAGCTTATCCTAATTATCACAGGTTTTTCAACAACTTATTAACCACTGATAAATGTATCTCAACAATTGAAGTCAATTTACTAATTTCCCCTGTTTAAATTGGTCAAAAATTAGAGTAATTCTACCTAATTAATTAGCTAGATTCATTATCTGAGCTTTTTCTAATTATCACGGGTTCCTTAATACCCAATTAACCACTGATAAATATATTATAGCAATTGAAATAAATTTACTAATTTCCCCTATTTAAATAGCTCAAAAAACAGAGTAATTCTGCATAAATAATTAGGAAAATTACTCAAAAAATTATAGGATAATTTTCCTAGCTTAATGACTGTCTAATGCAACTCTCATAATTACCTCATCTTAATCTAAGCTTAATTAATATATTTATCATTAATTCATGGTTAATTTGGCTAATTTCAGTCATAATATGATAGGATAATTAATTAGCTTAATATTACTAAGCTTAATTACAAAAATCAGCAGAGATTAATTAATTTAAAGAGGTTTAACGAGCATGCATAGGCCTAATCTTTGATTTATTAACAATTTATCTTAATCTAACCTTGCTAATTAAGAAGGATTAGGTTAATTACCGTTAGGGTTAATCAATTAGAGATTAAACTCTAATGATTTCTGTGTAGTGTTCTCTTTAGATGAGAGAGAGAGTAGCAAGGCTCCGAGTCTAACAAGATATGAAGAGAATGGTCCTATTTATAGGTTTTTCTGAGCATCTGGCAGCTTTTGGCAGCTTTCCACTAGTCCAAGCAGCCTCCCAGCTTGGAAATGGCGCATTTTTCAGCCATCACTGCTTCTGGCCAGTTTCCACAGCTTCCATACTCACCCCATACCTTCCAGAATTTGCCTGTTAGATTTTTGCATATTTTCCATGATGAAATTTGGAATTTCCTATTTAACTCTAGAACCTTAGTGTAAAGAAGTCTTTTGCTAATGATTAAAATGAAACCATTCAATTTTTGTTATTAATTAAATTTCCATGGTAATTTTCCAGGTCCCGTAACTGTTCCTGTTTTTATCGGAATCAGATTCTGAAAATTTCTAGACATAGTAAAGCTCTGCTTATAAATCCAAAAATACCAAAATAATTAGTGTTTGGAGTCCTGCAATAGCATTTTCCACTAAGTTTTTCAAGCTTAGTACAGTTTTGAAGGTTTCGGAAACTGGAAACCTTACAATCACCCCAACTTAAGGATTTGAGATGTCCTCATCTCAACCGAAATTGGGAAAATCCTTGTGAAGGGATACTTCATCCTCCCAAGTGGCATTCTCTGTAGGGTAGTCCTTCCATTCTCTGTAGGGTAGTCCTTCCATTTGACCAAATATTCTTTGATAACCCTGTTTCTTAAACTCCTTTCCCTGGTATCAAGAATACAATCTGGTTGGAGTTCAAGAATTCCTTGCTTTTGCATCATAATTTGTTCGTCATCTAGGGTATGATTTGGATTTGGGATGTAAGGTTTTAGAAGACTGATATGGAAGACATTATGGACCTTGAGATGCTCAGGTAATTTTAGTTTATAAGCTTGATCACTGATTACTTTAATCACTTCATATGGTCCACAATATCTGGGGCTTAGTTTTTTGTATTTTCCCAAGGATAGAGTGCTTCTTTTTGGCCGAACCCTTAGAAACACTTTATCTCCTTGTTTGAAAACCCGATCAGACCGTTTTTTATCAGCATATTGTTTCTGGCAATCTTTGGCTGCCTGAATGTCTTGCCTTATGGCTTTGCTTTGGGCATCCATTTCCTCTAACATCTGTTTTGAAGCTTCTACCCTTGTAGTAGGGTCAGAAAAATTTAGGGGTGATATGCACTCATGCCCATAAAGAGCATTGAATAGGGATCCCAATGCTTTGATGAAAAGCGGAGTTATAGGCGAATTCCACCAAAGGAAGAAATTGGATCCATTTCCGGGGTTCTCTGCCACAATAGGCTCTAAGGATGTCTTCAATGACTTGGTTTACTCTTTCTGTCTGGCCGTCTGTCTGGGGGTGATAGGATGTACTGAAACATAACTGAGTTCCTAATGATTCAAATAAAGCTTTCCAGAATTTTGAGGTGAATTTTGCATCTCTGTCACTGACTATTCTCTTAGGAAGCCCGTGCAATCTGAAGATTTCTTTGATAAAGAGACGGCTTATGTCTGATGCGGTATAAGTTGTTTTTACAGGCATCAAGTGGGAGACTTTAGTCAACATATCTACTACCACCATAATGGAGTCATAACCCCCTTGAACAGTGGGAAGTCCTGTTACAAAATCCATGCTTATGAGTTCCCACTTCATCTGAGGAATGTCCAAAGGTTGAAGTTTTCTTGGCATCATGACCCGTTCAGCCTTAATCCTTTGATAGGAAAGACATTGTCTGATGTAGCGAAGTATATCTCCTTTCATTCCTGACCAGAAATAGCTTTTCCTTATGGCATTAAGGGTCTTTGCATAGCCGGGATGGCCGGCAACTGGAGCATTATGTCCTTCATAAAGGATTAACTCCTTTAACGTCGTATTTTTAGGAATGTAAAGCCGATACTTATAATAGAGAAGCCCCTCTTCAAGTGAATAATCCTTGATCTTGTCTTTCCCTTTTTCTTTTAGATCCGGTTGATTGATAACCTGTAAAAGTTTTTGATAATCCTTATCTTCCAGGGAAGCTTCTTTAACCTTGTAGAGGATGGGATTGTCAACTGTGGAAATAGCCCCAAGAAAAACCTTACGGCTAAGAGCGTCAGCAACCACATTCTCTTTCCCTGGTTTATACTTTATCTCAAAGTCATATTCGTGTAGCAGTTCAATCCATCTTCTCTGCCTCATGTTGAGTGTTGCTTGTGAGAAAATCCATTTTAAACTCTGATGATCGGTGATTAATTGAAATTTTCCTCCTAGAAGGTAATGCCTCCATAGTTTTAGAGCATGTATGACAGCTAGAAGTTCCAAATCATGAGTTGGGTAGTTCAGCTCGTGGATTCTTAATTTTCGTGAAGTAAAGGCGACTGGTCTACCTTCTTGGTTTAAGACTCCTCCTATAGCAAGACCGCTGGCATCTGTTACTACTTCAAACTCTTGAGTGAAGTCAGGAAGTTTGAGTACGGGAGCTGATGTGAGATTTTGTTTTAGCTTGAAGAAACAATCTTCCTGTTCTTTCCCCCATGTAAGTTTGGCTAACTTTTTAAGTAGCTGCGTCAGGGGAGCGGCGATAACTGCATAATCTTTGACAAAGATTCTATACCATCCTGTAATGCCCAAAAATCCTCTAATCTCACTGACTGATTTGGGTTGTGGCCAATCTATTATATCTTTAACCTTTGCGGGGTCTACTGAAATTCCTTCAGGATTGATTATAAAACCATAATAACTAACTTCTGGTGCGGAGAACACACATCTACTCATCTTGGCGTATAACTGATATTGGCGTAGAAGATGGAGTACTTTACGTACATGGTCTTCATGATCTTACTCATCCTTAGAATATACCAGGATATCATCGAAAAACACCAACACAAAGTCATCTAGATATTCTCTGAATATATCTTGCATGAGACGGTTAAAAGTGGCTGGAGCATTCGTAAGGCCAAAAGGCATCACTATGAATTCATAATGCCCATACCGGGTGTTGAAAGCAGTTTTGTAAATATCTGCCTCCTTAATCCGGATTTGGTGGTAACCTGATCTGAGATCAATTTTTGTGAACACCTTGGCTCCATGTAACCGGTCAAGCAATTCATCGATGCGAGGAATGGGGTACTTATTCTTTACTGATACCTGGTTAAGCCCCCTATAATCAATGCAGAGGCATAACGATCCGTCCTTCTTCTTTTGGAATAGAACAGGTGCTCCCCAAGGTGAAATGCTTGGTCTTATGAATCCCTGCTCAATAAGCTGACGAAGCTGTTCTTTTAATTCAATAGCTTCAGGGAGGGACATTTTGTAGGGTCTTCTTGAAATTGGTTCACTACCTGGGAAGGTTTCAATTTCGTGGTCTATATCTCTGGGAGGAGGTAAATTCGAAAGATCTTCCGGAAATATATCCGAAAATTCTTTAAGCCATTCTGGAGTTGGGTTGTCCATTGAATCATCTGCCTTGTTAAGTTTTACTACAAAGATCTGTTGCCCTTTTCGTAACCCCTTCAGAAGTCGGCTAGCCTTGACTAAATGAGCCTTAGGTTTCCCATTTAATCCCTGTACTAATGTTTCTTCACCTAAGTGATTTTTGAAGGTTATGTTCCCTTGAGCACAGTGAATTTGGGCTTGATTTTTGATTAGCCAATCCATTCAAGGATACCATCATAGATTCCTACTGGAAGAGTTTGGAAGTAGGATGAAGTCAGGGTTCCCCCTAGTTCAAACTCAACTTTCCCAGCTGTAAATTGAGATAGAACCTCTTTCCCATTTGCTAATTCTACTACTAATTTCTTGGTAGGATATTGGTTCAATTTAAGTTTTCTTAAACATTTAGGGGAGAGAAAAGAGTGTGTGCTGCCACAATCTATACGTAGTTCAAATTGTTCACCTTCTCTGTTTGCAGTGGTTTGGATGACAACGTACTGTTGTCGAGCTCCAGGATTATCAATGGTAGCAAAAAGAGTAGCTCTTTCATCTTCCTCGTCCTGCAATGTAGGTTCTCCTAATGCAGCATAAGTTCTGGCTCCTCTACCTCTTCCTCTGCCTCGTCCTCTATTGCCTCTACCTCTTTGATTATTCCCTTGTCCTATTTGAGTCTGAGAAGGGGCTCCGGTAGCCGTTTGAGGATTTTGTCCCTCAGGACATTGGCTTCTGTAGTGTCCCATTCTATTGCATCCATAGCATCTGATGTTGGGAAAAGTCTGCTCTATATTGGCTGCAGTTGACACTGCCCTTCGCTGACCTCCTTGATTATAATTCCCCCTTGCTCTTACTCTAGAGTTATTGTAGTTGTAATAGTTTCTGGCAGGAGGGTTTCCTTCCGCTGCAAGTGGTTTAGCTCTTAGAAGAGCATCTTGAATAGAAGTGGGTCTCATAGCTTCCAGCCGGTTACTCAAGGGTTTGTTTAAACCCTGACAAAAACGAGCAATCTGTTGTTCCATAGTCATTGGTGGGGCATAACGTCGTAAAGACACATATTTGGTATAATACTCTTCCAAAGTAAGCCCTAACTGTTTGAGGGCAAAGAACTCATTCATCTTGATAGCTTGGTGAGCTGGAGGAAGATATCTTTCTTTCACTGCCTGCTTCATTCTTTCCCAAGAGGGACTAATGGAAGGATTATCTCTACAATATTGTTTCCACCAAAGTTTGGCGTCTCCAGTGAGCGGGAACATTCCTAACATTGCTTGATTCTCTGAAGCAGTTCCTGCTGCCAAGAAATAATCATCCATGGCGTCGAGCCATGCTTCGGCATCACATTCTAAATTGGTTCCTTCTCCCTTGAAAGTTGGGAGTTGAACTTGTTTTAACAATAGTTTCTTTTCCTGGGTGGGAGTATAGAGACTTTTGGCAATTCCCTGAGTTTGTAATTAATGAAGAGGTTTTAGTGTTTATACTACTTTTGTTTTGTCATGCAGCTCTCTAATGTGTATACTTTTTAACATACTAAAAACAGAAATCTGACAATCATTAACACCGTTTCAATTTAACTACACAAGCATGTCATAAAACCATGGTATATACAAAGGTTGATACAACACTGACTCATACTATGTACAAGATGGGCTCATACTATATACAAGATGGACTCATGTTATATACAATGTGTGATTCCCTAAATCAACAACCTCTTTACCACTGGTGGGTCTGACAGGGGATCAAAAAAGATGACGTCTTTTGGTCCCCTAAACCTTGGGCCTACCCTCATGGGCCTAATCCTACCTGGGTATATTACTGTGGCTACCTGATCATAGACCCACTGATTTTGTAACACTTCTAACCCATCTACCACAATGGTCTGATTTGGATCTTCAGTCCCACTAAAGAAGAAAACTTCGATGGTCCGAAGTGTTTCTGCCCACTTGAGTCTTTTTAGATTGAGTGTCAACCCTTCTAACTGTCCCGCATCAATCAGGAAAATTCTGCCAAACTGTGACCAGCTGATTCCCCATGTAGGAGGAGGGGAAAACATTAAATCTAACAATTGCATGATGCTCTTGCGAAGTACAAAGTTGTTGGAGCTACAAGCAGCCTCGAACATGATGTTGAAAATCACAAACTTTTGGTAAGCTTGGCGGATATTTTCCTGTATTGATAGGGAAATTCTCATTTCACAATATACTATAATTAAAAATGCAATACAACTTATGCCTATTTCCCAACTTTTAACCTTCTAAGGTCAGGACCTTATTAAACCATGCTCTGATACCACTTGTAAGGTCTCCAAACCCGCCGACACCAAAAGCGGGATGGAACCGTTGACAGGTCTCTAGGCCTACTAAAGTCGAAGTCTTTAACAAGAAAAATTCCAGGGAATTCCCCCTTACCATTGGCAATGGTTTAGGTTTATAGCCCTAGAAGATGACCTAGTCCTGTCTCGCAATGGAAACGGGACCCAAAACAAAATTTCCGGCCCTAAATCTTCATCCTTTAGATTAAGATCTCCTTAGCCAACGCTTTTTTCCCTCTAACATATGTGAGGGCACAGCCGCTGGTGGATTCCTCATCCAAGTGAAGTTTCTACATGTTTTAGTGCGCGGGAATGGATAGTTACCTGACTAATCAGGTCCACCTCTCCATGATTGACAACCCGAGTCAATCCCCACTTACCACCCCGCACTCACACATGATGTTTTATTGTTGTTTACTTACTACCACATTCTTTCCATACTTAAAATAATGATTCCTTATTATTATTTTTTTTCAACTGCATTTCCTTAAATCAACCTTTTAAAACAGCATTGAAGACATTCTTTCAGAAAACAGACATCTTTATACTTAAGACAAAGTACTGTCATTTTAAGGTATCACTGACCAGTACTAACTTGTCTCAAGACCACCTATACAAGGGTGAAAAACGGCACCCATTCCTTATTTATATAACCGGGGTGGAAAAAGTCTTCACCCAAAGTCCGGGCGCCCATACGCCAAAAACCAGTTGCCCATACAACCGGGCGGTTCCTCTAGGATAAACTTAAAAGTACTATCCATAAACATAAACAAGCACGGGGTAAAGACTCCACACGTGCAGAGGTAACCGACTCCTCCATGATGGTATCTCCATCATTACTCATTACCTGGAGTAAAAATATTTCCAAGGAATCAGAGGTGTCTTGAGACAAGTTGTCTTAAGGATGGTCAAACATTTCTTTCCTATTTCAACCAGTAATAACCCAATCATTCCTTTCCTAATTACACTCATTGATCGTGGGTTTCGTGGAAGTTACCTTCCTTTTTCAGCCATTGTTTTCCTTCTTAAACCTTCGTATGCAATGCTTAACTTAAAATGAATTCTAAAAGCTTATTAATGGCATAATTGAAACCCACCTGGGACTGGTCATCCATCTGCTGTGGGCCAGGTGCCCGTAAACTCTCCTCTGTGGGCCTATGGCTAGGCCCTGCTTCATGGTCGTTAGTGGCTTTGCTACGTTTGTTACTAGTATCTTCATCTTCCTTCATAGGGTTTCCCCTGGTTCTCTTGGGGGCCATTTCGGCAGCCTTATAAAAAGACTTAATCCATTAGATGATTTGTTGAATAACATTTATTTTTCCTTGTTTACCCAAAAATAAGGGTTTTGGACCTCTGTTAATTCTTTGGTACTTAGATAATTTTATTTCTTCAGTTTTCTTATCCATTATATACAAAATTGGTTACTTTTGACCAAAATATGTACCTAAACTATTTATCTAAGGTTAGGATAATTATAATAGATTTTCCAAGGTCTATTCCTTCTCTGATATTGATATCAAAGGTTTTCTATTTACTTTACTATATTTCCCTTTTTTATTTTTCCCAAAATTGGAGTAATTTTACTGGGATATATAATTAAACTAATTTCCTAGAGGTAGCATAACTATCACAGGTTCCTTGAGGTCTAATAAACCTTTGGCAAAGTTCTCAATTCAATTTAAATCTATTTACTAATTTCCCCTATTTAAATTTCTCAAAAAATAGGGTATTTTAGCTAAAATAATTAGCTAAGTTAACTTTCTGAACTTCTCCTAATTATCACGAGTTATGGAACACCTAATTAACCACTGATAATTATTTGGAAGCATTTGAATTCTATTTACTAATTTCTCCTATTAAAATTGTTCAAAAACAGAGTAATTTAACTAAAGTGATTAGCTAACTTAACTTATGAACTTCTCTTATTTATCACAGGTACTTGAATACTCAACTGATCACTGATAATTATATAGAAGCATTTGAATTTCATTTACTAATTTCCCCTATTAAAATTTCTCAAAAAACAGGGTATTTTAATTAAAATAATTATCAAAATTAATTTATGAACTTCTCCTAATTATCACGGGTTACTAATCATCTAGTTAACCACTGATAATTATATGCAAGCATTTGTATTTCATTTACTAATTTCCCCTATTAAAATTACTCATAAAATAAGGTATTTTAGCTAAGATAATTAGCTAAACTAACTTTCTGAACTTGAATACTCAACTGATCACTGATAATTATATAGAAGCATTTGAATTTCATTTACTAATTTCCCCTATTAAAATTTCTCAAAAAACAGGGTATTTTAATTAAGATAATTATTTAAATTAACTTTCTGAACTTCTCCTAATTATCACGGGTTACTGATCATCTAGATAACCACTGATAATTATATGCAAGCATTTGTATTTTATTTACTAATTTCCCCTATTAAAATTACTCATAGAATAGGGTATTTTAGCTAAGATAATTAGCTAAACTAACTTTCTGAACTTATCCTAATTATCACGGGTCATTGATCACCTAATTAGCCACTTATAATTATGTGGAAGCCTTTCAATTCCATTTACTAATTTCCCCTATTAAAAATTGCTCAAAATTTAGCTAAAATAATTATCTAAATTAACTTTCTGAACTTCTCCTAATTATCACGGGTTATTGAACACCTAATTAACTACTGATAATTATATGGAAGCATTTTAATTCTATTTACTAATTTCCCCTATTAAAATTGTTCAAAAAACACAGTAATTATGCCTAATTAACTATCTAGATTAATTATCTGAGCTTATCCTAATTATCACAGGTTCCTTAACACCTAATTAACCACTGATAAATGTATCTCAACAATTGAAGTCAATTTACTAATTTCCCCTATTTAAATTGGTCAAAAATTAGAGTAATTCTACCTAATTAATTAGCTAGATTCATTATCTGAGCTTTTCCTAATTATCACGGGTTCCTTAACACCCAATTAACCACTGATAAATATATTATAGCAATTGAAATCAATTTACTAATTTCACCTATTTAAATAGCTCAAAAAACAGAGTAATTCTGCATAAATAATTAGGAAAATTACTCAGAAAATTATAGGATAATTTTCCTAGCTTAATGACTGTCTAATGCAACTTTGATAATTACCTCATCTTAATCTAAGCTTACTTAATATATTTATCATTAATTCATGGTTAATTTGGCTAATTTCAGTCATAATATGATAGGATAATTAATTAGCTTAATATTACTAAGCTTAATTACAAAAATCAGCAGAGATTAATTAATTTAAAGAGGTTTAACGAGCATGCATAGGCCTAATCTTTGATTTATTAACAATTTATCTTAATCTAACCTTGCTAATTAAGAAGGATTAGGTTAATTACCGTTAGGGTTAATCAATTAGAGATTAAACTCTAATGATTTCTGTGTAGTGTTCTCTTTAGATGAGAGAGAGAGTAGCAAGGCTCCGAGTCTAACAAGATATGAAGAGAATGGTCCTATTTATAGGTTTTTCTGAGCATCTGGCAGCTTTTGGCAGCTTTCCACTAGTCCAAGCAGCCTCCCAGCTTGGAAATGGCGCATTTTTCAGCCATCACTGCTTCTGGCCAGTTTCCACAGCCTCCATACTCACCCCATACCTTCCAGAATTTGCATGTTTGATTTTTGTAGATTTTCCGTGATGAAATTTGGAATTTCCTATTTAACTCTAGAACCTTAGTGTAAAGAAGTCTTTTGCTAATGATTAAAATGAAACCATTCAATTTTTGTTATTAATTAAATTTCCATGGTAATTTTCCAGGCCCTGTAACTGTTCCTGTTTTTATCGGAATCAGATTCTGAAAATTTCTAGACATAGTAAAGCTCTGCTTATAAATCCAAAAATACCAAAATAATTAGTGTTTGGAGTCCTGCAATAGCATTTTCCACTAAGTTTTTCAAGCTTAGTACAGTTTTGAAGGTTTCGGAAACTGGAAACCTTACAGACCCTGTCCATAGAGGCAAGCAATCAAGAAACTCTACTTGCAATGAAGGATGGTTTGCTTGCAGAGATACCATTTGTAGATGGAGCCAGAAAGCTAGCTCTGGAAAAAGTGGACATTAATTTATTGCAGAGTCCAGATGCTCAGATTTCAGACACAATTATCTATGCTTGTCTTAAGTAAGTGTTACTATCTTGCTAGCTTTGAAAACTCAGATAATAGGTTTGCTAACTCAGGTAAAGTCTCTGCAGCCTAATCAAAAGTCAACTCCCACTGCACACCCACACAGAGGTGTTTCTTCTTGATCCACAAATGTCAGTGATTATTAGACAAAAGAACAGTCCATCTGGGACCTTTGAGAGTTGGTTTCTCCACTGTGCTATGCTGGAAGTTATTGTCATCATCTTTCCATATGAGAACAACCATCACTGGAGTCTCATATGCCTTGATGTTGACCAACCAGCAGTGTGGGTGTTCAATTCAATAAAAGGAACCCACCCTGAAATTAGGCTGTAAGTGTTTTGTATCAGAAAGTGTTTCTTATAGATATCCATGTAAATTTGAAGCCTCATGCTAACATCTTGACATTGCTTTGTGCAGTTGTATAAAGAGGTTGTTGCTTGCCTATGGCAAGCTATGTGGAAGGTATGAACTATACAAGGCCCCAATCAAAGATGTACCTGTCCCAAATCAAACCGATGGAAATTCTTGCGGCTGGAGATGTCTTCTCCGTGCAGAATATGTCCTGCAAAGCTACTTTGCATTAAAACCTTTCATGACTAAGGTACCCATTTGGCAATGCATTCAGTTAGTTTTGGTTTAGTTTATAAAAGAATTCTCACCATATGGTCTTTCAATTTTGCAGAGTGCTTTAAAAAACTACACATATGATTATTTGCAAAGATACCGGGTAAGTTTAATACAACACCTGCTTACTATGTCTAGCCCCAGAGAGCTTGAAGATAGCGTCTTGGATGACCGCACTATTGATCTAACAATACATGACGTGCCACCACGACAAACCCCTGCATCCGATACAGTGGAATCACAACGGGACGAGGGGGTCATATCAGTAGAAGATGCAAGAGCCGAGGATGAGGAAAGGTTAAATGAGCATATGGAAGGTGCTAGTGTACAACCAGAGGAGACAATGAAAGAGCCAAGTCAGCCAGTGGAGGAGCCAAAAGAGCCTATGGCTGAAACCCAAGATGAGGAAAGCAGGCCTATAGATGAGCAAAAGGATATGGATGAGGAAAGCAGGCCTAAGGATGAGCAAACTGATATGGATCAGGCAAGGATGTATGAGGCAAGCCGGTCAACCGAGGGAGAGGAAAAGACCTTGGAGGAAACCTTGAATGAGGCAGAAAGAGCCATGGGGGAGACCCCTGATGAAGATGTGAATGATGACTATGAAGATGTGAATGATGAAGATAAAGCAGAGGAGAGCAACAACGAAATCAACACTACAGAGACCCAGTATGGACCCTTGCTACCTGTAGATACGGTTGTTCTGGTAATGTCTATTTAAGTATGGCAAAATATGTTCAGCTTCTAACTACTTATATGTACTTGTCAACTTTTACAGAGGTTGATTATCTTGGACGTCAATGGATTGCTGCTGATGCGGGTGCCTCTCGGTGACACAGAATCCTTTGAGGATTTGCAAACTTTTCGGATGGGAACTTGTCGAGTCGTGGTTCGCGAGTCGTGGTTCGTCCAGGAACCAAGGAATTTATTCAGTTTCTTCTTCCGCGCTTCAGAGTTGCCATATGGTCTTCAATGCAAAGGCAAAACTTGTCGCCACTAGTTACAATAGTTTGCAGTGTATGCGACGCTCACACGTCAGATTTTGCCTTTTTGTATGATCAAAGAAAATGCGTTACCGTTGAGGGCCACTACCACCCTAAAAAACCACACTTACCTCTTTTGTACAAACCGTTTAGCCAAATCGGTGTACCCTTTGATGCAACTAATACACTACTGATTGATGATACTTCTGAAAAGGGAGAACTAAATCCGCCGGGAACAACTATCTCACCACCTTCTTTCGAGGGGCATTCCTTCGATTTTTACCTTGAAGACATTCTGATTCCATACTTACAGAAATTGTATCTTAGTCCATTGTTCACGGACGAGTTTGTACTTTCTAATGAATTAAGATGACTCTTCTATCATGTCTTTGTCTTGTCTAACATTGAGAGAGAGAGAGAGAGAGAGAGAGAGAGAGAGAGAGAGAGAGAGAGAGAGAGAGAGAGAGAGAGAGATTTGACATGGTAAAGAAATGTATTTCAAGCACACTTTTTCACACGGCACAATTGAAAAATGAGCTCAATAAACTTCATGTATTGAAAGTCATTTGTATACACTTGGGTTCACAAGAATATCTGTTACATTGACACTACTTCAACCCGACCATCCAACTCTTTGCACAAAATATCTTTTTCCCTTCGTCGCATCACCTTATGGCCAGCTAGGAAAAAGGAAAAATCTGATAGGTCCTTGTCCATTGACTCTTCAATTATGTCATGCCGCAAATGCTGAAGACTGCATAGCTCCCTTATTGTAACCACCAACAGTAGGCCATGCTCTTTATCAATCACTTCCACATCCACAGCAGGATTATCTTCCAAACCTGCAGAAACCTGGTCCATAGGAATGTACTTACCATTGAGCATTTGTGATCGCATATACCAAAACGAGAGTAACAGTGATTGGCTTGGAATCATGTACTTGACTTGGAATATACCAAAACGAGAGTAACAGTGATTGGCTTGGAATCATGTACTTGAGTATCAAGCGCGACCTCGCACCGTAAACCAATCTCTTCCTTTGCATACCATCCTCTGTCAAGAAGTTTGTCACAGGATGACTGCTGAAATGACTTGCACATGAACATAGTTTTCGTAACACGGATGTTGTAGCTATGAAACAACTCTATGAAGAGTGCAACGGGACAAAAGTTTGCAATTCTAACCAATTTGGTGGGAATAGAGCTACGCAGAGACCTTTGTATATCCTTGTAGAGCTTACTTCGCATTGCCTCCACCATTGTTTCCTCGGGAACTGGCCAGTCCACAGTGTTCCAATCGGTTGGTAGAGGCACTTTCACCAACATGCCATTCTTATTCCCTGAGCTGAGTTGGTAGAAGTGGTCATTAAAAAATATTCCCTCATCAGCCAGTCTTTTGCTGCCACTCCCTGAATACTGTAGAGAACCAATGTGGGCATGAACAACATGGAAGAGGCCTATTATGCACTCCACAGGCTCCCATTGCTCATAAGAAGAGGGATAACCATCTGCAATATATATAAGAAGAGTTAAACTAAGAGTATCAATAAGTAAAAATGACAAATCTAATGTAATTGAGCTATGAAGAATGGAGACATTGCTCATAACAAGCGGGAGAGACATTGCAAAATATATAAGAAAAGTTATAATGAGAGTATCAGTAAGTTCACATGTCAAGAGTACTTACAATTGCAACGTGGTTGATGTATATCTGATACATTTCCACCGTTTGCTATCACCTCTGGATGGGTAAACACATGCTGAACAAGAACTTCCTTTACAGATTTTTTACCGATTTCAACTTTGAAATCCAACACTCTGGCCTTCCATGCTGAGCATTAAACGTTGATACCACTAGACCTCTTGGGTCTTCTTGGTTGCATGAGGACCCATGAACCTTTGTTTATCCTTTGTCCAATCCATTGGTTCTCTGCACTTATTGAAGTTGATATTGTAATTGAGGATATGCTACTACTTGGCCTTCTAGGCAAAGTGCAGTTGTTGGTTGTTGGTGTGAGAGACAGTAAACACCTGGAGCCTCTTGGGCGAGAAGACGTGGAAGCCATAGCTCTCAGAGAAAAGCTTTAGTGGAGGGAGATTCACTTTGAAAGCATTCTAATGGAGGGAAAGTGTTTTAGAATTCCAATATCTTGTGCGGGCTTAATGGTCACCCTCCAGTACGTTAATGACCATAAGAGAATATCAGAAGTGGGACCACATGCAATCACCTAAAATCTCGGTAAAAGGAAGGAAATTACGATGCTACAATCCTAGATTCGTGAAAGTTTTATGCTATTTTCCTATTTTTTGAGTCTTTCCACGTACTTTCCTACGTAACGTAGCCTTCGTGCTCATTGGACGCGCTCTATTATTCTCTCTCTTCATATGGCCCTCCAAATGACCTCTGAAATTTCCTAATGTCACTCTAGAAGTGTGTAAAAATAAGTCACTTTTCTTGTGTTGTGCAGCCACTTGGCTCACTGTCAAGAAGGGTTTTAGGACAGACTTGGATTCTCACTCGTGTAGTGCAGTTGTCTATCTCTCACCACATGGTTGAGTTTAGGGTTTAGTGGTTGACTCGTGGAGTGCAGTAGGCATGATGCTACACCTCTCACTCTAGAGTGACCTATAGGTTGCTCAATTTTAGATCAGCTCAAATTATCATTTGTTTCACGTAGATACATGTTGAAAGGATGCCCTTTCAACAACGTTTCCATAAAGATTCCATTAAAGATTCCTCAAATATTCTGTAAAGATTCCACATGAAGATGGTGATGAAGTAATGAAGATGAAGATGGATGCTGCAACATGAAGATACGAGTTCAAGGACGTCATCGAATATCCCGTTATTATTATTTTGAGCCATTATGGCCACTTTTGTAATGTTTACGGGAACCTCATATTTTAAATCGGCACTTGTATTTTGGCCGCAGATGCTTGTATCATGAGTAAAGCCAACTCATTTTCTTGTAATTAAGCTCTGTAGAAGCCTAGGGACAATTCAGGTCATTTGGCCGGACATTAGGTTTGAAGTTTTGGTATATAAGCTAAAACCTAAGGCTTTGTAAGGGAGACATTACGTTATCTCAAATAATATACAGTCGTGGGTTCTGCAACACACAGTAGTGAGCTTCACGCACACACACCGTCGCGCACACTAATCACATTGCAGATATGAGAGTAGGAGCGTGTTAGCATCGAGGAGCTCTCCGCGTCGACGCAAGCAATGCAAGCCGAGGACCAACTCAGTTTCTTGTAATTAAGCTCTGTAGAAGCCTAGGATAATTCAGGTCATTTGGCCAGACATTAGGTTTGAAGGCTTGGTATATAAGCTAAAACCTAAGGCTTTGTAAGGGAGACATTACGTTATCTCAAATAATATACAGTCGTGGGTTCTGCAACACACAGTAGTGAGCTTCACGCACACACACCGTCGCGCACACTAATCACATGGCAGATATGAGAGTAGGAGCGTGTTAGCATCGAGGAGCTCTCCGCGTCGACGCAAGCAATGCAAGCCGAGGACCACATCGCGAGCCCGCCTGCTAGGAGCTATATATGGTCGTAAGTACCTCAAACGACATCCGTTCTGAATGATCGAGTAGTCGTTAGAATCAGGGCGAGAAGCTGTTCATGTTGATGTCTTTGTAGATCAGTTTCGGACACTTTGGAAATTGTTGTTTTGAGTCTATCGCGACAGCGATTAGAGGTCGTACAGTTATGGTTTTCAGGGTTTAGGTGTTTGGCCACATAGGATATGTCCTTGTGAGTCTTACCCTCCGATTTCGAGTCATTCCGATATGATTTGAGACTGTTTCGAGCTTGTAGTGTTTCGTAGGATGCGTTGTCTGTTTCTTTGCTTTATGGTACTGTTGTGGTAGGATTAGTGACTGTAGAGTGTTGTTCGTGTCTAGATCAGGGTTGACAAACCAGAGATTGCCTCCATGCCCTAGTCGGGTCAGCTACGTCCTCGCATTGACAGTTTGTTGGTCTGTGTTCTCGCCGTGCTCCATCGTCCGTCGCGGCGTACCCGCTAACAATACATAAGAGTTTTGTTCGTCAAATAGAGAGTGGAGAGATGCATAGTTTATGCCCTCTTCATCTTTGTGTGATGCACTGGTTACTCTTGTGTTTGAACTCCAAAGACACGTCATTGTTTATCACTAGATGACTTGGTGTTGTCTTGGATGTAGATACATATGATATTTGGATTGCATATGAGATTGTTAAGTTGTCCACTGATGTTTGTGTTTTGAGTTCCACAAACTTCATCAGGGATTGGATTAAGTCACATCATCATTCTTACTACATACAAATATGAGGTATACGTTTGTCTACCTAAGTGTGGAGAGATGCATACATATACCCTCTTCATCTTAGCATGACACACCTTGTACTTTCTGATCCGTCGATACGCCACTCATTAGTCGATGACTTGGTGTTGTCATGGATGTAAATATTTACGATATTTGACCACAATCTAAGATTTTTAAATTGTTCGCTGATGGTTGTGATGTGCGTTCCACACACTTCATCAGGGATTAGATTGATTAAACTATCAAACCAACATTACAACAACGTCCAAGACTTGTGTTGAGCGTACCTCACACATGCTAGATTGTTCACATTCACACTCTGATTGTTTACGTGTATTATGTAACACACATAATAGGGTCTAGTTCTTGTGATGAGCGTAACTCACACTCCTGGCCTGTTCACCTCTCTCCATCTCTCTCTTTGTGTATTCTCCTCTCTATTGTACAATGTATTGCAATCATAATATATCGTCGTTTGGTATGAATTAAGTCAAATTGTGTATGGAATGTGAATTAACAAACATGACACAAATTTGATAGTTTCCCTCTTCTCTAACAACATTTATGTTATAAAACAACAAATTTGATAGTTTCCCTCTTCTCTAACAACATTTATGTTATAAAATTATATCTTGCAGATATGGCGGATATTAAGCTGGCAAAACATTAGTGAAAATTTTCCATCGAGTGATAGTACGTCAATTTAATTACATGTCAAAGCTTGAGATTCATTGTTCCCTAAACCCCTCTGCTCCAAAACACTATTACCAGTTCACAGAGGCCTTAGCAAAGTCTGTCTTTGAACATCTTCAACACGCATTTACGCCCGCTACTTTTGACATATCTCTAATGACATCAGGTTCATTATTGAACATGGTCAAGCAGTCTATTAGATAGATTGGAAAGATTTTTCAGTATCTAAAAGATCCTAAAATCATTATGTTGCCAGGCATAGCTACTCCCATACAACTTGTGCAACAATTGTATACTGAGTTCAAGAGCAAGGGAAAGCTGGAAAGAGTAGCAAAGAGCACAAGAGTGGAAGTAAACTCTTTCGATGCTAGTGCAAAGCCATAAACAATGGTTAGAATAGAATCTACTGCTAGTGCCACTCTCACTCTCGATCACTCTCAGATCCCCTCTGTATGACATCTTTTGCCACAAATGTAATCTTCAACATACAGGCTCCACAGCTAGTAGAAGGGAGATGGGCACACATGAAGCATGTAGGTGTCACACACCTTGCATTTAAAGAGCCACTGTATGAGAAAAAAAACTTCAAAGTCCACTTGCATGGACCCACAATAGATCAAGAGGTCAAGGACAAAGCTATAGCTTTGGACATCGCTCATTGCGGCATTATTTATCCATTTGCCATGGTCTGCCACATAGAGCGTCCAATGCCCATTTCATGTTTTTGGAATGGCGGCCATGTAGAGCAGTGGATAAGAGCGTGCACTGCAGATGGAAATCAACCTGCCATTTGTGATTAGGTAACCACAGAAGGAACAGTAGAGTTACTCCAAAAAACATTTTGCAAATAATAAACGCTCTTCTTCAGACCCTGAAGTATCTACATACGCATGACTATCTCCACAATGATCTTCACTCCCGCAACATGATGCTTCACTTTGGACAGAAGGGGTCTATGCAAGCATTGTGGATTGGGGGGTCATGTACAAAGAACAAAACAATGGCATGCTTTCCTCCTCTCCGTGACTTGTAAATAGAAACTAGAAAGCAGACCGAGAGATACTTTCCATGGGCCACCCAGAAGGCATATCTACTAATCCACCTCCTTGGATTAAATTCATGGACATCTTCTCCATGTGTCATACTTGTAAATGACTCTTGAAGTGCATATTGGTTCCACAAGAGCAAAACAAAAGGGATCTTTTAAGCAATGTACTTACCCACCTTGAGAGTGGAAAGTGAAACAATCCCTCAACCCGACCTAACGCTTTTGATCTTTCTCTCTATCTAAATGGTGCCCATAGAGTGTGCTATGACATTGTAATGATTTTTGGTCTACGATCAATTGATGATTAAAGTGATGATTTAATTATTGTCCTCTCTCTAGTTGCAAATGTAAAATTTATAATTGATCAAGCTATCTTGTTTCTTTCCAACAACATGGTGATATATATTATGTCTCTTTCTTGCATCATGATTAAGTTATCTTGTCTTTTTGTTTCAAGGTTATAAGTAATATTCAATAAGCACTTTAAATGTGATGACTTGTTAACTTCATGATATGTCTTTCTAATGATGACATATTTGCTTGATTTTCAAATATGGAAGAAGAACTTAACCACACTGCAGCTAAACAATCCACAAAGAAGAGAGAGAGTTCTATGGCCCAGAGAAAGACCTCAAAGCTATTTCTAGAATCAAAGAGGACGAGTCCGGGTTGCAAGGCGAGCCTTTTCAGCCTCAAAGATTGCAGGAAGCTATGTCCTAACCACTTTGTAGGCTAACAACTACTTTGAATCAGTGGCAATGCAAAGGAATCAGCTCCTGTAAAGCTATCAGATTAGATATAGTGAATCTCATCCATGAAACTTTGCAGTAGCCAATTTGCGGTGAAATAGGCTGAGGCTATCATATTTTCTTTATAATTATGTAGTCATCAACACTCAAAGTCCTACCATCACCCATGTGACAAAAGACCTTGCTCTTTTCTTGGTAGATAGAGACCTAAGTTGAATTATACGTTATAGGGAATACATATAATATGTCATATACGGACGTATTTTACATGACCTCATATTATACTATCGTATTATATGGTGCCACGTTAGCAAAAACGGGCAACCGTATATTTTCTTGGTTTTTTGATCGAAAGTCTTTTCGATCAAAAAATACTTTCTTCAAAGTATTTTTTGATCGAAGAATACACTGATAAAAAAGAAAAGTATATATAGCGGGAGGGTGCCTTGTTGAGACTAGTATTCATCACAAAAGGTATTCTATGTCAATATAAAAGAAAAAAATAAATTTTCAATAGCTCAAAAATCATTGAACTTTAGAATAGTCTTAAAATTCTTTTGTTTAAAATCAATTTAATTTTTGATTAAAATTTAATTGATTCTTTTTGTTTTCAATGTTCAAATTGTGTAATCTTTGTATGTTGTGTAGAGCTGAAACTCTCACTCATACAAGGTGTTTAATTTTTGGGAGTCACTTGCTACGCGCTCAGTTTACTGACATACAAAGGTGAATTAGTGATATAAATTAAATGTTTTTGTTGTGTGGAGAGTGTACTCTCACATGAGGTAATTAGTATCCAAAATATAATAGAATAGAGGTCAGTTTTATTTAGGTATGCTCGATTTTGACGTGCAGATATTTTTTCACCTCAAAGTGAATATAGGTAGATTTTTTTTTCTTGTGTAGAGCCATCACAGTGTGCTCTCACTAGAATTAAAACTTAGGAATCTCATGTCCAAATACATTGAAATTAAATTATCTTTATTTGGATTGCTACGTCTATCATACTGTGTGATCATACAGGTGCAACAACTACATATAGATAAGCTCTCAAGGATATACCGTGGAGTTTGAGAACTTCATACTTGCACTTCAGATAGATATGACAATCGTCAAGGTTTGCAATTAATCCTCATGTTACAATGAGAATCAATTGCAAGACTTGATTAATATTATTAATTACTGTAATGTGTGAAAGCTACTAGCTTGCACTTTAGGTAAATCGATATAGTGCAACATGATGATGAGATTTATTTGTATTGTTTTAAATAAGTGATTAAGATTATTGATTATCATAATGTGTGAAAGTAAAAAGATTGCAGTTTAGATGAATCGATGTAGTGCAATGTGAGCATTTGTGATTGAAATGTTTTGTTTGAAGTGATGAAGTTATTTTGCGCTTGAAAAGATAATTTGACTGAGATGAGTTTATACATGAAGAATAATAAGACTATCATTGCTTACTTTTAATTGCTAATGTAGCATGAGTCTAACTGATAATCTGGATAGATTTTGATCACTATAGTGATCGATAGAGCATTCCTTGTGTAGATTGTTTCTTGGAATTGTTTTTGACCTCAAAATTGACAACTACATTTGTTGTTTCGAGCATATTAAATTGTCTGTCAGCATGGTGAAAGGGCATGAGTGGAGTTATGTCCATGAGCTGCGTGTCAGAAAGACTACATCTCAATTGATATGCAAGACCTACGGCCACGAGTTCAGTGGTAAAGCGACTAGAATCAAAGTGTATATGTTTAAAGTCTCTGGTAATGTGTCAGCGGAGTGTACAACTCCGCCAAGAGATATTCATGCTATGTTTTGAAAACAACCTCCATCACTCCTTGAGGTTGTTATGTTTTTAGAGTTATGCTATTTGGCCTGACAAATGATCCTGCAAGTTTCCAACGTTTCATGAACATGGTGTTTCAAGCATTCTTTGGAAAGTCAATTAGGGTGTTCATTGATGATTTTTGCATTTATAGTTCAAAATCATTACAACTACAAAGGGTAGAAGAAGGCTTGAAGGAGCTCTATGACATGGGGGGTCAACTCAACCCCGACAAGTGCCACATAGGTGAGGATGAAGTGATCTTTCTTAGTCACAAAGTTTCTTACAAAGGCATCGAGGTGGATCCTTCAAAGTCAAAGGCTCTTATTGAGTTACCGTCACCAAAGAGTCTTAAGGAGGTCATATCATTCATTCAAAAGGTGAAGTATATGTCACGCTTCATTCACTTAGCCTCAGAGTTACTTCACCCTTACAAAAGTTGATACAACAAGTCAATTTTGTTTGGTCTGATGAGCTTGAAGAATATTTTTGTAACATCAAAGTCATTCTGTCAGAGCTACCAACACTTATTCCTACTTGTTGGGAGTACACATTCTTTGTTAGCTCTAGTGTTGGGAAAGAAACAATTGGTGTTGTTTTGCTACAACAAGATCCCCATAGTACTAGGATGCGACCCATATACTTTGCTAGAAGAGTCATGAATGCTTTGGAGAGAGGCTACATGGAGGCATAACTCATGATGCTTTCTCTCATGTTTGCACTGATGTGCATTGGCCAAGGTATACAACGTCTCATGGTAAAGGGGGATGCACTTCTGATTGTGAAGCAAATTTTAGGCATTTGGGCATGCAAGAATGAAAGTTTAAGGACAAAAATTCATGCCATTCGTTTGTTTAATCAATTTGAAGAAGTGCAACTATATCATATTCCTAGGAAACAAAACGAAGATGCCAATTTACTTGCACAACAAGCAGTTACATGTGTTGAGAAGTGCAGGTCATCATGGTGGCAGCAGCTGTCAAGAAACCGAGATACTAGGGACTAGAGTCATTGGCTTATATTATTTGCTACATTTTGGAGGGAGAGTTTCCACAAGACTTCACAACAGCTCAGAAGAGGAGACTCATGAAGAAGGCAAGTTTTTATTTCTTCCTAGAAGGATCCCTCTACCAAAGAGGGAAGGATCAAGAGTGATGAAGAGTACTATTCCAACCAATCTAAAAGGTTTGCATGAAGAGGCATGTGGTGTTCATTTTGCCCAAGAGTTAACCGTGAAGAAGTTTTTACTTGTGGAATATGTTTGGACAAGCCTGCAAGTAGATGTCCAACATTGGTGTAAAAGTTGTCACAATTGTCAGGTAAATGAAAATAGAAGGTTGATGCATGGTCCAAGGCAAATATTGCTTGCAAATGGACCCTTTGAAAAGTGGGGCATTGATGCTATGGGTCATCTTTCTAGAACAAAAAATGGTAAACTCTACATCCTAGTGGCTGTAGATTACACGACTAGGTGGATAGAGGCTCAAAGTGTGGGAAGGATAAATGGAAAAATAGTGAGCAGGTTTGTCTACACTATTATTTGTTGTAGATTTGGCACACCTCTGGAGATTGTTTCTAATAATGGTCTAGGGTTCAAGAAGGGTTTACTCATAGAAGTTTGTGAAGATATTCACATTCTACATCGTCATAGCTACCCACAATCAAATGGTTTGGTGGAGAAGGCTAATGGTGTCATTGCAGGCATCATTAGGAAGATGGTGCAAAACAAGACAAAAGTTGTGGGATGACTTCTTGGATGGTGTCTTGTGGGCATATCGAACCACATATAGGGAAGCCACAGAGTTCACACCATTTCACTTGGTCTATGGTCAAGAGGCTTTACAACCTATCGAGCTCAACATCCCAACGGTACGGCTTCATGGCAGAGGTGCACAAGATGATCAAGAGGTATGGATGGATCGACTTCTTACACTAGTGGAGCTTGAGTGGAAAAGAGAAGCAGCCTATGAGTGCTACAAGAGGAAAGCTACACAAGCCAAGGAGAAGCTTGACAAGAAACTCAAGGATAAAGGCATCAAGGAAGGAGATCTTGTGCTAAGGTATGACAATCAACTTGATAATCATTATGATGCCAATTTTGAAACTAGATGGCAGGGGCCATACATAGTCAAGAAGGCTTTCAATTCAAGTTACTATCAGCTTATGGACTTGAATGGTAAAGAGCACTCCATGAAAGTAAATGGGTATCGCCTGAAGCCCTATTTGAGTCGTCTTCTACCCAAGAATCTATCAAAGACTATCAAAAGGTAGCTATCTCATGTAAGTATTGTTCCATGAATCATGAGTGTAACTCGAGGCAAAATGCCAAGGGGCCAAACGATGAAAATCTTGTTAAGGACTCAGAAGCACTCTCTTTGGAAAAGATGCTTTATGATGGTACATGAATATATCATCATCCTGGGAGAGGGCTAATGACAACCAATTTTTTGGCTATCCAAAATTGCCATAGTGAGCTACCTCACTCTACAAAAATCACCCAAACACTGTGGCTATCCCTACCTTTTCATTGTACATAGGCGTGTGTGAGTCAGGGGACTTTTCTCATATCTCCTTAAAACTCTCAGCTAGCTAGTCATTGGGTTAATTGAGCCAAAAAAGTAAATAAAATAAAAAAAAGTAAAATATATTATGACCCATTGGTGTGTAAATATTTCATTGTCTATAGGGTCTAAATATAAGGATTTTTTATAATTATTTTGGTATTTATTTAAACATTTCTACTTAGGTGTGCGTTATTTGCCTATGTATGCTATGTACATTGACTCACCATTACCACAATTTTCTTACCATTTTGCATAATCTTTATTCCATATAAAAATATCTTCACACAAGCTTCTCTTATTTTTGGTGTGAATCCATTCCTAAGAAAAAACCTCAAAAATACTTTCCACCATCAGTCATTGCCTTTCACTAAATTCCTATTTCCTACAAGAACTCTTTCTTACCTCCTGTAAATAAATATACATCAATTAAAAAAATGAGGATCCTCCTCATTTGATTCCCTATATTTTCATATATTTATTTTTTATATCTTTATAGCCCACACTATTATAGATTCCATAAATTGTTTATATATAGTAGCTTGTCTTTTTTCATCATATCCATATATTATATTTATACATAATCCACAACCATGCATATTTATAAACCTCTAAGAATCAATGAGGTCACTCTCTCATGCAAGGAGGGGCTCACCTTTGGAGCCATATGAAAATTCAACAAAAGAGGGGCCACTGAAGATTTTTTTGTGAAGAAAAGTAGGCATTCTGGTCGATTTTTATATCCATCTCCACTCTGAATTTGAAGTTTTGGTTAGAAGACAGAATGTGGAACAAGAGCTGAATAATCACCTCAAAAAGTTTCATAATGTTTGGAGCTACCACCGGTAAGGTATGATTTTTTTATTAGACCCCAGTCTGCCCACTTTTCTCACAAGTAGCCCATAGTCTTCTCTCACCTCTTTCCACACTTCTACACACACACACACACACACACACTCATTCCTCTCAATTTCTCACTCAAAAACTACACCTTCCATGGTTTTTCTCACCTTCTTCTTCATTAACCTCCGCTCTTACTTCCATAGCTCTCATATGAGCTCTACATGTCCATACACCATCTCTATGCCTCTGTCTATTACTTCAAAAGTACAATTCCATCTTACCCCTCTCTATATACATAAAATTCAACATGTAAACCATGCTTAACCTTTGCAAATTGAGAGATCTCATCAACCAAATTGCCATTTTCATCGCGATAATCAACCTTGATGGCGGTGGCATAAAGAAGAGAAGAAGACAAAGAGGATCAATAGTCATTTTGAGAACCTACACAAGTAAGTCCTTCAAGCTTTACCATCACAAGGATTTCTTCACTTCATTAAACCATATTACTTCAACTATCCACCTCATTCTACCCATTGTAAATATATCATTAACTTTCTAGTGATTACTAACACTAACCACTAACATACTAACACAAAATAGCCATTGACCTAACCATAAAAGGCACCTCACCTCAAGACATGTGCATAGTAACTCTCTCTCTCTCTCTCTCTCTCTCTCTCTCTCTCTCTCTCTCTCTGTGTGTGCTTACTTAAAACTCTACTTTCACCTTATCTACCATCAATAATGCTCTTTTTTGAGCCCACATCCATGACTCAAGCAGACAAGAAGGCCCGCAATGTTTTAATATTCAGAAAAAATCATAATCCTGATTTGTTAGCTTGCAAATTAGGATTTCCAATAATTTTAATGAGGGGTCTCCAACCTATAAATAAGCCCCTCTCCTTCTTGTAAAACAACCTCCAATATCTCACATAGCACTCAAACACTCTATGCGTGAGGAGAGACTTAGGTGTAGCAACCACTTTGTGAGCTTCACTTTTGGTGTGAGAGAATCTTTCAAGCTACACATTGCAAGTGAGAGAGCGTGAGTTCAAAAATCTCAAGACCACAATTGTTTATGTTCCTCCATCATCAATAAATTGAGATTTGGTGCATCAAAGGCGTGATTCGAGGTTCAAATCTTCGTCCTTCCACTTGTGCAATACGGCTTGATGAATTCAAGGTGACGTGTATTTTGAGTTTCTATCATTTGATCTTGTTTTATAAAGTGTTTTAGTGTGTTTTCATTGCCAATTTTGTATCCATTGTAAGAGGGTATTGTGGTGAGAGGTCTCCCACACCCTAAGATGGTGTGTGTGTGTGTGTGTGTTGGCAATGTTTAGCATTCACTAAGCATTGAGTTAGTTTTGTACAAGCTCTACGATAGCATCAATAACAAACCATCTCCATTTTCAAGTCCCAAATAAGGTATTACTCAAGATCCATTCCTCTATCTTGCTTCCCTTTGCTCTAGCTCTCTCTAGTCCATTTTGTGTGTGTCTTGTTGTGAGTTTGCGTATGTGTGTTTTGTGGTGCATCTTCTTGTTTGTGAAAAAATCTCTTTTGCATCCTAGTTCGTATACCATAACTAGGTGGCGCCCCTATCTTGCTTGGGTTTGGCTGTGGGTTCCTTGTTGTGTTGTGTTTGTGGTTTTCCCAGCCCCAATTGAGCAGCTCGAGAGCCTTGAGGGGTGTTTAGAGGTCGCCTCTCTTGTTGCCCGCCCCGGACCACCTCACTAGCATCACCATCTAGTATTACCCATAATAGTGGCTCCCACTATTTTATAATCTTGTAATCAACTTGATGACCAACACCAATAGATCCAGAAAAATTGCATCTAGTATCTTCTTCCTTTGATTTTTGATTAACAACCTTTAGTAAAGTCCTTTTAATATCGTCCAATTCAATAGTGAGCCTGTGAATTCTTCAGGCGTTAACATAGATATAGTCTTGTTCATTCCCAGAGCTAGGATCTAAACTTGACCTTTCTTCTGGAGAGTTGTCAACCATTAGGAAGTGAATGGGGTATAGTAGGGCCTCTTTATTTGGCAGTCTAAGGGAATTCTTAAAGCTTAAGCCAGTTTTGACCAAGCCTAAAAGAGAGGGCAAAAAGGCCTATGCTGAAATTTTTAGAAAAGAAATTTCCATATTTTGTATTTGAAGATAGTATATTTAGTAACCCAAAAGAGAGGTAGATAAATGATTTTTAAAATATGTTTTTTTCACCCCTCTCTTCTCTCTCTAACATATAAAACATTCTCTCACTTAGATCTCAATAAAGGAGGCACTTTTTAGCTAGCAAATTTCCCACGTTCTCTCACTGTACTCCCTCTCTAAAATGTAATCCAACTCTCTCTCTCTCTCTCTCTCTCTCTCTCTCTCTCTCTCTCTCTCTCTCTCTCTCTCTCTCTCTCTCTCTTTCCCCCCTCTTTTCTCTCTTGTCACTTCCCCCTCCCAATCATTAAGGAGACATTCTTTGCTGCCTACTTCTGACAAAAAGTGCAGATCCTCCAAGATTGCAGATCTTCTCTCTCTCTCCCACTCTCTCTTCCTTTATTGTCTTTCTCTCTCCTAATCCCTCTCTCTCTCTCCCTTATTATTCTCCCACTTCAGATCCAGGTGAGAGCAATGGAAAACTCCATTACCTCTGTGTGCAACAACATTTCTCTCTCTACACTCATGATCAACAATTTGAGTTCAAAGGAGATTGAGTTGCACTCCCTCTCTTTCTTTCCTTCACAAAATAATTCTTTTCTCCTATGTATGAGTATTCTCACTTCTTTCCTCCATAGCTAGCTTCACCTGCTTGTAGCAGTCACCATTACACATTCTCTCTTTAATTTGCTTGATTAGCTAACACAACTCTCATTCAATCCCCTACCACTACAGGACATTACTAACAAGACAAAACGATATTGATTAAATGCTAATTTGGAGTAGAAGTATGCTAATGTGCGACTTGGAACATCTAATCCCAATGGTGAAAATTAGTGATGGAACATTGGGTGCAAGGCGATCAACTTATGGATTGATGGACATATTTACCCTGGTGATCCAATGCATCACCGCCCTTTTGTAACATCACTAAGCTACTACGTTTTATTAGAGATTGGAGAGGTATATTTTTTGGCTACTACTGGATATTGTATTTATCTTTTGTCAATTAAAGGGAAGCAAGAAAATATCTCTTTGATGACTATTCATCATTGCAAGAGAAGTATGTGAAAGACATCTACTAGCAAGTTAGAGGAGAAGCAAATGAGAAGATGAAGCATTTGAACGATGAGATGGTGAATCTTAATAAAAAACTAGAGCATCAAAAAATGGAGCAAGAGCATCGGATAGACAATTACATTCAGCTACAACACACTGCAAATAATATGCACGAACAAATTGATCACCTCACACACATTCCATTGGGCTACCACATTCATAAGCACAAGAGATATACAATGTCTATGCTATCTTCAAGCGTTGGAACTTGAAAGAAATGTTTTTGTCAAACTTGGTAAGGATACAAATGCAAGCAATTAGTTTCTTACACTTTCTGTAGGTTGCTGTAATATTAATTCAATATGCAAGAACTTAGCTCGTATGATGATGAAAATTGATTTTGATGCTCAAATGGCTAGAATACTCTGTTGCAGCATATCATCAAGCCAAAGGAGCTGGCGGAGCTATTGGATGATCCATCCAATGCTGACTTTGCTAATGTTTTGTGCCAAAGTATTTCAATGATTTAAACAAGATTTTGTTGCCTTAGGAGATGATGGAAGTGTGTGATAGCACATGAATAAGCTTCAAGGCCTGTCATAATAACTAATATCTAATTCGCCTAAATGATTGTTAAATGATCATTTAATATGGGAAAGTGCCAGGGGGGAGAAAAAGCTAGAATATTGGTTGAGCTGACAGATCGGCCAAAGTAGGGATCCAAAGGAGGGAAAATAGGGATCCAAAGGGGGGGCCATCTGTAAAACAGCAATGTGCAACAATGGGCTTTAAAGACCCTAAGGTTCAGCCCATTAAGACTTCCAAAATGCTAAGGTTCCAAAATTCAAAGGTTGTGTCCAATGGTCAAGCTTAGTAAAACTGTATGCTTAGTGAGTGTGCCAAAAAGTATCCAAGACTCGTATATAGGAGTGGGCGAGCCCTGTAAGTAGGGTATGAGAGAGAAACAAACACACACATACACACAATCTCCCTTTACACAAAGGGGGTGAGGGACACATGTCAGCTCCCTAGGCCAATTGCCCACAAGGTGCACTCAAATTCTATTGGATGGCCATAGAGGTGGACCAATGAGAATTAGGCTAGAGTAAATCTAGTTTAATTCATTTAAAAACACTTGATAAAAGAACCAATAATAATTAAGCTCTCTAGAAGACTATTGAACAGTATCTGAAGGGGTCTAATGAGCATTCAACAGCTCAATGGCTTGCCTGATTCCTATTGGCCAGAAGACAAAGGGGTCCAATGAGAGTTTAGTTGCGTTATTTAAATACCTAAAGCTCTCACAAAAGGGGAAAGGGGGACACATGTCACAAGGCTGTCACTTATGCTTCTTAAATCCTATTGGCTAAGCTTGGAGAGGTCCAATGAGGTGCCAGCAAGAGGATTTAGCAAGAGGGGTCGACCAAGAGAGAGAGGGGGCTGATTTTTCAAAGGCATTATTCCACACACACTCACACTAGTTCATGTGTGAAGCAAGAAGACTCTCTCTCTCTCTCTCCTTCTCAAGATTTAATGGAAAGATCATCATCTACTCCAAGCTTGTGAGAAGGGAGGCCTACACCAACAACTCTTGGCTTTGTGATGCAAATCCAACCAAGAGCCAAGCTTCAATGCATGCTCATCTCCTTTACCATGCTAAGTACTGAGCTATACTAAGCTATTATGAGTGATGCAAATCCAACCAAGAGCCAAGCTTCAATGCATGCTCATCTCCTTTACCATGCTAAGTACTGAGCTATACTAAGCTATTATGAGTGATTATGTGAGGAGATGTACTTCTTTCTCGTAAGACTATCCCTTCTTCCTCTCAATCTACTCTCATACCTCGCTAGCTCTCACCATCTTCGAAGGTGTGTGAGGTCTTGGTTCTGAGACCGTGAGGGAATTGATGTTGTGTTTTATAAGTGCTTGAAGCTTCCATCTTCATTGTACTAGCTAGTTATTGAAGGAACACAAAGAATTGTATTGTAAAATGTCTCCCTTGATGGAAAAGATGGACTTTGAAGAGCAAAAACAACTTTGTGCGGGCTTAGCTGAAGAAATGGCGGAGTATATCAACTCCCAAAGGCCACGCACTATATCTGTGGTTATACACCATACTATGGTGTCTTCTCAAATCAATTTCGAAACAGGGACTAAGAGAAATCTTAAGCCCAAGGAAAACAAGGGTCTAAATAAGCCTAAGGGGAAGGACAATATCCAAAAGTCTCCTAAGGGAAATTCCAATAACAACAAAGCTAAGGAGAAGGGAGTTTGCAAAGGCAAAAACAAACTCTCTCTTGAAGAGGTTGAGCGTTATTGCAAGGATTACCGTTGTTTCAAATGCGGTGAGAAAGGGCATGCGTACCGTGCTTGCCCCCAAAAGAACAACCACCATGAGCCTCCTAGAGCTACCTTGGTTGAAATCCAAGAAGTGGAAGCTCACCACAAAGGATTTCATCTATGCCATTCTTGGGGAAAGGTAAGAGAACATGATGCTTTTATTCTATCTGACCCTAGTTCTACTCACAATTTCATATCCACAGCGTTGGGCACCAAGCTAGGCATCCAAGCCTATGAGGTGGGAGATGTCCTACCTGCAAATGGTACTTTCAAGGGGAAAGAAGCTTCAGTCACTCCCTTAATTGCGAAATTGAGGCTCCATGTCCAAAGCTATGTGGACAAAGATGACTTCTTTATCTCTCCTCTCAAGCAGAAGGATGTAATCCTAGGGGCACCATGGTTTGATCGCATGGCTTCCAATGTCGAATTCCTTGAAAGGAAAATCTATTTCAAGTACAAGGAAAAAAATATGTACATAGATGCCAAAGAGATGGGTATCACCATACCCATTGTACATACACAAGCTTTCAATAAGTCAATAAAGAGCTCTATTTCCGTGTACATGATTTTTGTTAAAGATTCTCAAAATGAACCTAATGCTTTAGCAAAAGAAAATATAAATAATCACAAGGAATTAGAGTTATCCAATTTTCTCAAGGGGTTTGAAGATGTTTTTATTGATGACATCCCTTGTGGACTACCTCCTAAACGAGGCAATGATGACCATGCAATTGAACTCCTTCCAGGAAGTTCACCGCCTAATAAACCTCCTTATAGAGTTTCTCAAGATCAACAAGAGGAGATTATGCGGAGGCAAGTGCATGAGTTAGTTGAGAAGGGCATGGTTAGGCCTAGCTCATCTCCATTTTTCTCACCCCATGCTATTAGTGCAAAAGAAAGATGGCACTATCATATGTGTGGTGACTATAGAGTACTAAATAGGATCACTATCAAGAATAGGTTTCCCGTTCCACAGGTAGAAGACCTATTTGATAAGCTTCAAGGGTCGACCTACTTCAGTAGGATTGACCTAAAAAGTGGCTACCATCAAATAAGGATAGTTGATCAAGACATTGTAAAGACCGCATTTTGCACTACGTTTGGTCTTTACAAATACATTGTCATGCCTTTTGGCTTGACCAATGCACCACCACATTCAACCTCTTGATGGAGAAGCTATTTAGGCCTCACTGAACCTTTACTGGAGTCTTCTTTGATGATATCATCATCTACTCTAATTCTTTAGACGAACACAAGCAACACCTCCAGGTAATATTTCAAGTCTTAAGAGAGAATAAGATTTATGTTAATCGAAAGAAAAGTGAGTTTTTCTTACAAGAGAATCCAGTATCTAGGTCACATTATCTCTCAAGATGGCATCCAAATGGATCCATCAAAGTTAGAGGTAATAAAAGGATGGCCTAATCCAATGAATCTTCATGAACTAAGAAGCTTTATAGGTATGTGTGCATACTATAGACGCTTCATAGAAAATTTCTCACTAATAGCAAGACCATTACATGACCTAACAAAGAAAAACATTAGGTATACATGGTCTGCCAATGAGAACAATGCTTTTAGAAAGCTTAAAGAAAATCTTATCTCTTAACATGTACTTACATTGCTGGATCTCTCAAAGCCATTTGAGGTCTAATGTGACGCTTGTGGTGATTGCCTTTGAACTATTTTGCTCCAAGAAGAGCACGTCATAGCCTATAAAAGTCAAAGGCTTGACCCTGTTGAGCAAGCTCTAGGCATATATGAGGTGGTAAAATTTCCTTTCGCAATTTCATTTTCATATTGCTCACATTGCTCGCAAGCATAATCAAGTAGCTGATGCGCTCTCAAGACGACCGAGAGTGAATGCGATTTACATAGCAACTCACAATGATCTATCTTCTATGATAGATGAGTATGCTATTGATCCCGATTTTAGAGATGTGATTTCAACCCTTGCAGTAGGGAAGAAAGAGGAATCATTTACTTTACAAGATGGTTATCTTCTTTGTAGCAATAGACTATGTGTTACTAACTCACTACGTGAGAAAGTAATGTACGAATCTCATGCTCCACCTTATGCATGGCATAGAGGGATTCAGTCTACTCTAAAAGGGATTGAAACATATTTCTATTGGCATACCATGAAAACAAACATACAAGAGTATGCTTCTAAATGTGTGGTATGCCACAAGACGAAGTTTGATAGCGGGAAGCAACCTGGATTGCTTCAAACTTTGCCAATCCCTAATTCACCATGGGAGAGCATATCCATGGATTTTATCTTTGGATTGCCTAAGTCTATCTATGAGAATGCGGGAATATGGACGATAGTAGACATGTTCAACAAACAAGCTCATTTTATACCTTTCAAAAAGACTATCAAAGTCCATCACATGGCAATGCTGTTCATATCACAAATCTTCAAGTATTCAAGTAGTACCATGGCTTGCCAATGTCCATAGTGTTGGATAGAGATCCTAGAATGACCAGTAACTTCTGGAAGGGTCTCTTTGAGAATTTAGGGACAAAGCTAAACTTATCTTCGACCTATCACCGCAAATGGATGGCCAAAGTGAAATAGCTAACCTAACAATTATTGATCTACTAAAAGCCTACGTAACGGAAGTAGATCAAAGGTCCCAATGGGAGAAGTACTTACCCTTAGTGGAGTATGCCTACAATAACATTGTACATACATCCACGGGAAAAGCACCTTTTGAGGTAATTGAGGGAAGATCAAAAAGTCCCCTGCTACTTAGGGTACACAGGAAGATCTTCGCTGTAGATGAGTATAGCCAAGACCTACAAGAATCTTTTCAAAAGATTAAGAATGCTATCTCTATCTCATAGCAAAGGAAAAAGGCTATTGCTAATAAGCACAGAAGAGCCCAAGCCTTTAAAGAAAATGTTTGGATCTTACTTAAATTTTCCAAGGCTCCATTAAGGCACACGAAGGGAAAGAATCCTACGGGACACCAAAAGTACTATACTAAGTTAGCAAAAGGTATTATGGTCCCTTCGAGATTCTTAGACCAATCAATGAGATGGCCTATAAACTCAAGTTTCCCAGCCATTGACTCATACACAATGCTTTTTATGTGAGCCTACTAAAGCTTTACAAAGGAGAGCCACCTCAAGAACCAACTATTGAAGACCCACAGGTGCTACAGCCCGAGTCCATTCTCCGACATGAAGAGAAGGTACGAAGAGGCGGTAAGACTATCCGATGGTATCTTATTAAGTTTAAGAATTATCATTTTGAAGATGCTAGATGGATGCAAGGCATACAATTAAAGGATAACCTAAATCTTCTCAATGCTTACAAAGCTTCCCTAGAGTAAGCAAATGTACAAATGTTTAAAATGAACAAAGTTTTTGTCTTATAAGACTCTTTTTTTTTAATTGTGCACAAATGCTAAGTAGTATGCATGCTTAGAATCGAGTTTGTGGAGACGGTGTCTTCCAAACACCAAGTAGAGCTTGTCACTCTACTATGGAAGATTGATACATTAGGAGATTTCGGAGGTCTTTGGAGGGCCTTTTAAAAGAGAGAGAAAAAAGAGCTTCTCCAATGAAAGAAGAGCTTACGTTACGTAGAAAAATAGATGGATATTAAGAAAAATATAAAAAGGTGTCAATGATCCTTGAAAACGGGCACCTTTTCATTGAATGCGAATGTCTTTTTCATGAGGTAGGCGAAGCTCATTTAATATGGCTTTTGTCATCATTGAAATTTTAATAAATCACAAAACTATCAATTGGTGTTGAAAGTTGAAGCTTTTGACACCGCCAATGCATCCGGAACGTCCAAAAACCTAAAAAATGCCTATCTACTTGCCTCAATCTGACACCCGAAGAGGGAGAAATTGCCAAAAAACTCCTGAAAAGGGGATTTTGGATCATGGCATGCGAGGGACCATCTAGATATTTCTAGATGACCCTCTGCGCGTCGTGACCCAATTTTTTAATTTTTTGCCTCAGGGTGCACGGAGGGCCATTTGGAATTTTCCAGATGGACCCTCGCACGCTGTGAGGCAAAATTTTCTTTTTAGGGGTATTTTGACAATTTCTCCCTCTCTGACTGTTAGATTGAGGCAAGTAGATAGACATTTTTTAAGTTTTTGGTCGTTCTGGACGCATTGGCGGTATCAAAAACTTTAAATTCTAACATCAACAAATAATTTTGTGATTTTTTTAATTTTAATGATGACGAAAGCTATTTTGAATGAGCGTCGTGTACTTTGTGAAAACGACACACGCATTGAATGAAAAAGTGACCGTTTTCAGAGATTTTTGAAAAGTTAGGTTCACTTTTCAGAGTGTTCAGTTGTCCTTTTGGACGTAAGCAACAAGTGCAAGTATATTTTAAGAACATTTTCTAGAGAGAGAAATAGAATTTCTTAGAAGGCCCTCCAAATGACCTCCGAAATCTCCTAATGGGACTAATGTGCAAACATGTTTGTGGCAGCTTAGGCTCTCAAGCACCAAATGGATTAGTCATCCATTCTTGAACGATGCCGTAGGGTAAGATAGGGATCCCCTATCCGCTAGAAAAAAGACTAATAAATAAGCTTTATCTTCTCTACCCCATAGTCGAGGACATAGTCGAGGACGACTATGATTTCAACAGAGAATTAATGTCATAGTAAGTAATATCTAATTCTTCTAAATGATTTTATCATGTTAAACTGTTCATTTAATATGGGGAAGTGCCAAGGGAGAAAAAGCTAGAATATTGGTTAAGCTGGCAAACCGGCCACAATAGGGATCCAAAGCAGGGAAAATAGGAATCCAAAGGGGGGGACTATCTGCAAAACAGCAATGTGCAACAATGGGCTTTAAAGACCCTAAGGTTCAGCCCATTAAGACTTCCAAAATGCTAAGGTTCCAAAATTCAAAGGTTGTGTCCAATGGTCAAGCTTAGTAAAACTGGATGCTTAGTGAGTGTGCCAAAAAGTATCCAAGACTCGTATATAGGAGTGGGCGAGCCCTGTAAGTAGGGGATGAGAGAAAAACACACATACACTCACTCACAGGATCCCTTTACACAAAGGGAATGAGGGACACATGTCAGCTCCCTAGGCCAATTGCCCCCACAAGGTGCACTCAAATCCTATTGGATGGCCATAGAGGTGGACCAATGAGAATTAGGCTAGAGTAAATCTAGTTTAATTTATTTAAAAACACTTGATAAAAGAACCAAAAAGAATTAAGCTCTCTAGAAAACTATTGGACAGTCTCCCAAGGGGTCCAATGAGCATTCAACAGCCCAATGGCTTGCCTGATTGTTATTGGCTAGAAGACAAAGGGGTCAAATGAGAGTTTAGTTGCATTATTTAATTACCTGAATCTCTCACAAAAGGAAAAAGGGGGACACATGTCACAAGGCTATTCACTTATGCTTCTTAAATCCTATTGGCTAAGCTTGGAGAGGTCCAATGAGGTGCAACCAAGAGGATTTAGCAAGAGGGGTCGACCAAGAGAGAGAGGGGGCTGATTTTTCAAAGTCATTATTCCACACACACTCACACTAGCTCATGTGTGAAGCAAGAAGACTCTCTCTTTCCTTCTCAAGCTTTAATGAAAATCTTATCATCTACTCCAAGCTTGTGAGAAGGGAGTCCTACGCCAACAACTCTTGGCTTTGTGATGCAAATCCAACCAAGAGCCAAGATTCAATGCATGCTCATCTCCTCTACCATGCTAATTACTAAGCTATGGTAAGCTATTATGAGTGATTATGTGAGGAGATGTACTTCTTTCTCCTAAGACTACTCCTTCTTCCTCTCAATCTACTCTCATACCCCGCTAGCTCTCACCATCTTTGAAGGTGTGTGAGGTCTTAGGTCAGAGACCGTGAGGGAATTGATGTTCTATTTTATAAGTGTCTGCTTAGTGCTTGAAGCTTCCATCTTCATTGCACTAGCTAGCTATTGAAGGAACACAAAGAATTGTATTGTAAAATTTCTCCCTTGATGGGGGGAACCTATAATATAAAGCCTTTTAGAGGGGGCACCGGCTCCATGTAAATCCGGTCCTCAACTGTTGTCAATTGCTTAATTTCTCTCTCTTTTGAAGTATTGTTCATGCCTATCTAACTAGGTGTTATGCTTTTTGTTTCTCTCTCCACCCAAGCACTCTTATTATGCTCATTAGGAATCTTTTCTAATGAGATGCTCACTATGTTCATGTTATTTTCTGCTACACACAAGTTACTAGGCCATTAAATGTTACAAGGCCTACAAAGCTTTGCATAGAATTGTCACACTAGGTCACATGGCAAAAGGTTTGTTTAGGTTTCTACCAACACCTTATAGTGTCTGTGTTGGGAAAAGGTGCATCAATAATCATGTTGCAAGCTTGCTGGGTGGATTTCAATTTGTGGAGTATTCCATGCCATTACAAGATAGTAAATCCTTCCGCTACAACGAGTTTAGCAATGTATATGTTGACTTGTTGAAGCTCCAAGAGTCAATAATTAGATTTTATGGGTTGACATAGGAAGAGTGTGATGGCAAGTTTATATTTTTAGTGAAGCTTGATGAGTGCCAGATTTTCAAAGGTCAGACTGAAAAGAGTAAGCATTACGCTTATGAATAGAGACTTGGTGGGTGTCGATGTTGAGCTAAATGCCAACAAGAAGTGAAACACCTATTTAGGTGTTCAGTTAGAGAAGAATATTTGATGGCTAGCAGTTTTTCATCTCTCGCATGAGACACATGAGTCCCTGAAATGGTATCTCAATCACACCCCAATCATTGATGTCATTCAGCAACAACAAGAAAGAAAACGATTGCAGGTTTCATGTCTAGGTACGTTCCAAAGGGAGTGGCATTTAGCAGGAGACTTGAAAACTCTCAAGTGTATGGTAGGGTAGAAGCAAGGTGCAATGACCCTCTTTCCATGCATTTATTGCTTCCACAGTAAAGTCTCATTGGGACTAAGGGCAAAGGTGCAAGGCCAACAAGTCAAAGGGATGTAAGGGTAAGGGTGGCAAAGCAGTCAACTCTGCAAAAGGTGTGCCCACTACACAAACATTGGGTAAAGCACTACAACAATAGTTTCAAGGTATCCTCAGCTATAACCAGAGTGTACCCCCTAATCGAGACATGGAAGATCCCAATTGGGATCCTATTCTATCGATTTCATTTATAAATGTGCATAAGTGCACCCTTCATGTCTATCTACAAAATCTTGACAAGTTGCTTATGCTCCATATTAATTATGCTTAGAATATGGAGCATGTAGAAAGAAGAGAAGAGTGTATAAGAGAACTCAAATATATTCTATCAGGTGTTGGTCTACATGGGGATGCAGTTGAGTTATCAAAGGACAAGAAGGCATCTAGAAGTATACAAGATCTTCCTAATAAAATATGTATGGGTGGTAGTAAAGATAGGCATTATGTTTAATTATTTTTTCTTTTTGCACATAGCTCATTTTTTCTTGACACATATGATTCATTGGGCATCTGGAGTAGCCAAGAAATGGAGCACTCACACTATCAAGCAAAAGCAATCTTTTTTAAAAATACATAGCATGGAGGTGGAAGGAAAAAGAGCAATGCCCTATACAAGATATTCAATTGGTACTACAGAGTTTTAGGAGGGAGAGAGAAGAAGAAGACTAGAGTGCGAAGAAGTTTGAAACACAAAACAGAGAAAGTGTTTAGTTTGAGCCGATCACAATCATATCATCCTTTGAGTGGAAAAGATCGATTTGGATGATGGTTGGAGATAAGGTGACAAAATGGCAGGCGTTCAGTGGAAAACTAATAAATTTTTGACACTAACCGCTTCTATTGTAAACATGCATTGTAACTCCAAATGATTTGTTGATGCCCCAATCAGTGGTCTTGTAGGTCAAGTTTCATCTATTTTGGAGTTTTTTTTTAAATTATTAGTATTTATGAGTTTTTATGTTTTCTTAAAATTTTAAGTACTATATAAGTCAAAACTCACAACTTGAAGTTCATTTCTTGTTTGCGTATTCTAGAAGATCCTCTCAAGCACAAACAAGTACGCACTCATGTCTTGCACCACATGGACGATTCACACGAGGAGACCACTGTGCACATTGGTACCACCACATCCACTCACACTATTAAAAATCCACAGCCAACACCCGATGAAAAATCTACAACTTCAATCCACATCTTCAGCCACAAGTGGATACCCTAACGCTGCAACCTGCTCGAGATGACTAATAGTCTCCCCAGCCATCGAATCCAGATGATCAAACCACCATCATGCGATAGATTTTTGGTGATCTCGCACCATTAAATCATGCCAACCGCACACCTCTGCTAGATCCCCCACCAATTTCATCTCTACATAGAGTCACACAAGAAACAATAGCAACCAAAGAGGAATACCAGGGTGCACTACAAAATCCAGAGCACTGGCCTGTTATCATAGCACCTAGTGCTCACACAACCGCGGAAACCACGCCGCAAAGATTTGGACCGCAATACAAACAAAGGGTAATCAAAGTAATACAAAGCGACCCGATTTTTGAAGCACGAGAGGCCAAGAGAAAGAATAAAATGAAGGAGGTAGAAAAGAAACAAGCAACTGAGAAGGAAGCACAAAGAATGCAAGAACAACAGAGATGACAGAGGGAGCAAGAGGAATGGCAGAGAGTCAAGGCTGAGAGAGCTCACTTGACAAACTTACAAGCATGAGCATAGGCAGAGAGGAAGGCAACAGAGGATAGAGCTCACGCCGCCCAACTAGCAAAGGTTGGGAGATCACGGCCTTCAAAAGTTCCTCAAAGAGCCAAGCAATGTGCAAAGAGGAATATGGACAAGGTGAAACCCCAAGAACAATAGGCCCAGGAGGAGAGGAGGAAAAAGTACAAAAATAATCCTCATTAATGAGCCAAGCAGGCAGCTCCTCCACCATTCCACCAATAGCACATAAAAAATGAAGATGGAAGCCAGACACAATTGCTTTGCGGGAGATTCGAAAGTATCAAAAGAGCATTGAGCCAATCATACCCAAAAGAGCCTTCTCTCGGGTGGTGAGAGAGATAATGGATGAATATAGTGATTCCGTTACATGCATGCAACGTGTAGCTTTAATGGCTCTACAAGATGTCGCAAAGACATTTTGGTGCAACTGTTTCAAGGTGGCATTTCTTGTATGGTGCATGCTAAGTGCGTAACCTTGAAAAATATGGATTTATCGCTAGCAATCAATTTTCAAAATGAAGGGTTCTTATAAAGAGAGAGTACATGGGATAAACTAATTCTTATGAATGCTTTGTAATCTTTTCATATAATATCAAAGAGTCGATTTTTACCATTCTGTGCAATTTTCATACTCGATTTTGTACATTGTGTTTTTTCAGTATTTGAAGTGTTCAAGTTGTTAAATTTAAACTCACCTTGACCATGCAAGCACCCGTCGACTGAGGGGCACCTCTCTATGATTTTTTTGCAAAATGGGCCCCAAATGGTGCAAAAAAATCCCTGTGTGCCACGGTGCGTAGGGGGCAGTTCTAACCTGGCAGATAGCGAGATCAATTTTAATTTTTCAATACTGCATTTTAATCTAGAGGCCATGGAAAACATTTGAACAATCTCCAAAGACCTTCAAAAAGTTTGCGGGCAGGCTTTGAGAAAGAGCAGGTAATCATCCGCAAAGAGCTTAGCCAGGTTAGCAGAACTGCCCCTTGCACGCCATGGCATGCAAGGTCTCTTTTTGTGATGTCCGAACCCGCCGGGCATCGCGGTTGTCCCCTTCCCTCTGCACGTCCCCTCCTTGCTTGGTTTTGTAAAAACATCACCAAGAGGTGTCTCTCGGACAATGGGTACTTGCGTGGTCAAGGTTTTGTGCACATGTTGCGAAAATAAAATTTATTGGACAACATGAATTTATTTAAAAAGTACATACTACTGACAGAATTAAATTAAAAAAACAATTATTCTGTATTGATCTGGATATTACATCATGGTTGATTAGTTTCTCTACAAATTATATTTGTGGTTATGGTGAAAATGGATGACATGAAACCAAGGGATTTTACAATTTCCTTAGGGTTTGTCACCCCTTGACCTATGCTTAAGGTGTAGTGGGAGAGGACTTATCCAGGGTGGTTGTTTGTAAAGGCATACAATGCCAACTCTCGGTCCACCAATATACATTTGTGAGCATTTAGAGTGAGGGAATCTTCAACAGGTATGACACTTAATGCTTTGCACTTAAGAAGCTCCACAAAACCATTCTTGGAGAACTCTATGAGAAACTCAAAGAATCGATGGACCCAAGTGGCTCAGGAAGTGCCAAAGCAAGCTATCCCTACCCGTGGGCACGTTGCGTGAACCTCCAGTACGCATTGCAAAATTATCAACATGGTATTCCATCTGCAAAGCATTCTAAATAACTTCAACACTTGTTGTAAGTAGCAATAGAAAATCGACAAGATTAAGAAATGTTTATCTCAATTTCTTCATCCATCTCTTCAAGATTTTTCTTTCTAAGATCGATGCTAGAGCGATCATCTCCACCCATAGCGTTCAATGGTTTGTGAGGATAGAAAGCGCCTTTCGGGACGCTTTCGTAAAATGAGGCACATGATTTGATTTCCACAAGTGTACTTGCCACCATTTGCACCAACTTCTGTTTGTTTTCATTGGGGAGGAAAGAGAGTCTTGCTAGGAGACCTTGGTCTTCAAAATCAATTTGAAATTTGACTTTTGAAATTTGACTTGGATCCTTCATACTCGCATAGATAGCAAGCACTGAGAGCAACTCATCTTCTCCTTGGGGGGTGCACTATGTAATCATGTTAATGTATAACGTGAGTTCAATATGAGGGGTTTTAAAATTCAAAAATTCTAGGCAATTTAACAAAGATACATTAAAATAAGGGGTTTCCATATTCAATTTTGAAAAAAAAACTTAAAATAAGAGGTCATTTTATTCATTCAAACATGTTAAAAGAGGGGGTTATTTAATACCCCACGAACGCACCTTATGTAGGGGAGTATTGAATGGTGAACCCCCCGAGATCTTCTTTAAGACCTATTGTTTTGGCAAGGTCATCAAGGAACAAAAAGTGATGACATCCACCACCATTGCATGCAAAGTGAGAATTTGGAGGTCTAGACTTCCTTGAGCACCTCATTTCCCTCTATCATCCAATCTTCCTCCTTAGTGGAGTTGGGCTCTCACAAGAGGAGGAGTGCCATAGACTCTTCAATCTGCTCATCGACCTCTTCGATAACTTTATTTGATTCTTTCACAATGGTTAGAGGCGGGTCTTTGGCTGGTCTTTTCCTTTGATTTTCCCTTATCCATGCCCTCCAGCACAAGTTAGGCCAAACCCATGTCCCAAGAAATGAATTGAGTGCCTATGCATCCCATGCCCAAGTCTATGAGATCATCCTCATCCTCTATCATGTAGCCCCATTTTGTGAGTCCTTTAATAAACCTCAACAAGAAAAATTGAAAGTTTTTGTCGTTCGCATAGAGATTTTTGACGAAATCCACTAGCAGTCAATGCCGTGGGATCCCTCAAAGGCTATGACATATTCTTCCATGTGTTGCATCATGTAGTCAAGACTTGGGGGGTTCACCATTCAGTATCCCCCTATATAACATGCATTTGTGGGGTATTAAAAAAACCCTCTTTTAACATGTTTGAATGAATAAAATGACCCCTTTTTTTTTCCAAAATTGAATATGAAAACCCCTTATTTTAATGTTTCTATGTTAAATTGCCTTTTTTCGGAATTTTAAAACCCCTCCTTTTGAACTCATGTTATACATTAACATGATTACATATTGCACCCCCCGAGAGTCAAGAAAGAGTGGTGGACCTGTAAACAACCTTGGGTTAAAACATCAATAACACAATAGATAGTAGGTTCGACAAGTGGTGGACCTCTACCCCAAACCATCCATGGTAGGAAAAAAAGTAGCTACACTCCATTCACGCATTAACCTTAAAACAATAGAGATAGCTTCTTTCAAAGGAGCTAGCTTGGATAGGTGGTGGACCTTCAAACAATCTTGAGCTAAAACCTCCATAACACAATGGATAGTAGGTTGGACAAGTGGTGGAGCTTTCCCCAAACCATCCATGGTAGTAAAAAAAGTAGCTACACTCCATTCACACACTGACTTTGAAACAATAGAGATATCTTTGTTCAATAGATCTAGCTTGGATAGGTGGTGGATCTTCAAACCAACCTGGGCTAAAACCTTTAGAAAACAATGGATAGTAGGTTGGAAAGATAGTGGACCTCTGCCCCAAACCATCCATGGTAGTAAACAAAGTAGCTACACTCCATTCACAAATTGACCTTCGAACAATAGAGATAGCTTTTTTAAATAGAGCTAGCTTCGACAGGTGGTGGACCTTGAAAGCATCTTGGACTCAAACCTCCATAACGCAATGGATAGTAGGTTGGACAAGTGGTGGACCTCTACCCCAAACTGTCTATGGTACTAAACATAGTAGCTACACTCCATTTAGACTTTGACCTTCAAACCATAGAGATAGGACTATTCAATAGAGCTAGCTTGGACAGGTGATGGACCTTCAAACCACCATGGGCTAAAACCTCCATAACACAATGGTTAGTAGGTTGGACAAAGTGTTGGACCTCTACCCTAAACCATCCACGTGATAAGACTAGAGATAGGACTATTCAATAGAGCTAGCTTGAATAGGTGGTGGACCTTCAAACAACCTTGGGCTCAAACCTCCATAACACAATAGATAGTAGGTTGGACAAGTGGTGGATCTCTGTCCCAAACCATCCATGGTAGTAAAAACAGGAGGTACAGTCCATTCACACATTGACCTTGAAACAATAGAGATAGCTTCTTTCAAAGAATCTAGCTTGGATAGGTGGTGGACATTCAAACAATCTTGCTCTAAAACCTCCATAACACAATGAATAGTAGGTTGGACAAGTGGTGGACCTTTGCCCCAAACCATCTATGGTAGTAAACAAAGTAGCTACATTCCATTCACACACTGACTTTGAAACAAAAGAGATCTAGCTTGGATAGGTGGAGGACCTTCAAACCAACCTGGGCTAACACCTTTAGAACACAATGGAAAGTAGGTTGGACAAGTGGTGGACCTCTACCCCAAACCATCCATGGTAGTAAACCTAGTAGCTACACTCCATTCGCACATTGACCTTCAAACAATAGAGGTAGGAATATTCAATAGAGATAGCTTGGACAGGTGGTGGACCTTCAAAGCACCTTGGGCTAAAACCTCTAGAACAAAATGGTTATTAGGTTGGACAAGTGGTGGATGTCTACCCCAAACCATACATGGTAGTAAACGTAATAGCTACACTCCATTCACACATTGACCTTCAAACAATAGAGATAACTTCGTTCGATAGATCTAACTTGGATAGGTGGTGGACCTTCAAACCGCCTGGGGCTAAAACCTCAATAACACAATGGATTGTAGGTTAGACAAGAGTTGGACCTCTAGCCAAAATCATCCACGCTATCACAGTAGACATAGGACTATTAAATAGAGTGGGCTTGGATAGGTTGTAGAGCTTTAAACCACATAGGGATATCACAATGGATTGTAGGTTAGGCAAGAGTTAATACTCTAGCCAAAACCATCCACGCTATCACAATAGAGCTTGGACAGGTTGTGGACCTTTAAACCATATAGAGCTAAAACTTGCATAACACATATTCAATGGCTAGTAGGTTGGACAAGTGATGGTCCTCTGCCCAAACCATCCATGGTAGTAAACAAGGTAGCTACACTTCAAACAATAGAGATAGTTTCTTCCAATAGAGCTATCTTGGACAGGTGGTGGACCTTCAAAACACCTTGGGCTAGAACCTCAATAACAAAATGGATAGTAGGTTGGACAAGTGTTAGACCTCCACCCCAAATCATCCATGCTATTAGAGTAGAGATAAAACTATTCAATAGAGCTAGCTTGGACAGGTGGTGGACCTTCAAACCACCTTGGGCTAAAACCTCCATAACACAATGGTTAGTAGGTTGGACAAGTGATGGACCTCTGTCCCAAACCCTTCATGGTAGTAAAAATAGTAGCTAGACTCCATTCACACTTTAACCTTCAAACAATAGTGATAGATTCTTTCAATAGATCTAGCTTCGATAGGTGGTGGATCTTTAAACTACCTTGGTTTAAAACCTCCATAACGCAATGGTTAGTAAGTTGGACAAGTGGTGGACCTCTGTCCCAAACCATCAATGGTAGTAAACATAGTATCTCTACTCCATTCACATATTGACCTTCAAACAATAGAGATAGCTTCTTTCAATAGATGTAGCTTGGATAGGTAGTGGATCTTCAAACCACCTTGGGCTAAAACCTCATTAACACAATGGATAGTAGGTTGGAAAAGTTTCGGACCTTTACCCCAAACCATCCGCATCATTAGACTAGAGATAGGACTATTCAATAGAGCTAGCTTGGACAGGTGATACACCTTCAAATCACGATGAGCTAAAACCTCCAAAACACAATGGTTAGTAGGTTGGACAAGTGGTGGACCTCTACCCCAAACCATCCACGTGATCAGACTAGAGATATGACTATTCAATAGAGCTAGCTTGGATAGGTCGTGGACCTTGAAAAAACCTTGGGCTAAAACCTCCATAACACAATAGATAGTAGGTTGGACAAGTGGTGGATCTCTGTCCCAAACCATCCATGGTAGTAAAAAGAGGAGGTACATTCCATTTACACATTGACCTTGAAACAATAGAGATAGCTTCTTTCAAAGAATCTAGCTTGGATAGGTGGTGGACCTTCAAACAATCTTGGGCTAAAACCTCCATAACACAATGGATAGTAGGTTGGACAAGTGGTGGAGCTTCCCCCCAAACCATCCATGGTAGTAAAAAAAGTAACTACACTCCATTCACACACTTACTTTTAAACAATAGAGATAGCTTTGTTCAATAGATCTAGCTTAGATATGTGGTAGATCTTCAAACCAACCTGGGCAACCTGGGCTAAAACCTTTAGAACACAATGGAAAGTATGTTGGACAAGTTGTGGACCTCCACCCCAAACCATCCATGGTAGTAAAAATAGTAGCTACACTCCATTCACAACTTGACCTTCAAATAATAGAGATAGCTTTTTTCAATAGAGCTAGCTTGGACAGGGTGGTGGACCTTGAAACCACCTTGGACTCAAATCTCCATAACACAATGGATAGTACGTTAGGGATCTCTATTTCAAACCGTCCATGGTAGTAAACATAGTAGCTACACTCCATTCACACATTGACCTTCAAACAATATAGATAGCTTATTTCAATAGATCTATCTTGGATAGGTGGTGGACCTTCAAACCGCCTTGGGCTAAAACCTCCATAACACAAAGGATAGTAGGTTGAACAAAGTGTTGGAGCTCTAGCCGAAACCATCCACTCTATCACAGAAGAGATAGAACTATTCAATAGAGCGAGCTTGGATAGGTGGTGGACCTTCAAACCACATAGGGCTAAAACCTGCATAACACAATGGCTAGTAGGTCATACAAGTGATGGTCCTCTGTCCAAACCATCCATGGTAGTAAACATAGTAGCTACACTCCATTCACACATTGACCTCCAAACAATAGAGATAGCTTCTTTCAAAAGATCTAGCTTGGATAGGTGGTGGACATTCAAACCACTTTGGGATAAAACCTCAATAACACAATGGATAGTAGGTTGGACAAGTGCTAGACCTCTATCCCAAACCATCCACGCTATCAGAGTAAAGATAGAAATACTCAATAGAGCTAGCTTGGACAGGTGGTGGATCTTCAAACCACCTTGGGCTAAAACCTCCATAACACAATGGTTAGTAGGTTGTACAAGTCATGGACCTTTGTCCCAAACCCTACATTGTAGTAAACATAGTGGCTACACTCCATTCACACTTTAACCTTCAAAAAATAGTGATATTTTCTTTCAATAGAGCTAGCTTGGATAGGTGGTGGATCTTCAAACAACCTTGGGCTAAAACCTCCACAATGCAATGGTTAGTAGGTTGGACAACTGGTGGACCTCTGTCCGAAACCATCAATGCTAGTAAACATAGTATCTCTACTCCATTCATACATTAACCTTCAAACAATAGAGATAGCTTCTTTCAATATATCTAACTTGGACAGGTGATAGACCTTCAAACCCTTGGGCTAGAACCTCAATAACACAATGAATAGTAGGTTGGAAAAGTGCTGGACCTCTACCCCAAACCATCCACGTGATCAGACTAGAGATAGGACTATTCAATAAAGCTAGCTTAGACAGGTGGTGGACCTTCAAACCACCTTGGGCTAAAAACTTCATTACACAATGTTTAGTAAGTTGGACAAGTGGTGGATCTCTACCCCAAACCATCCATGTTAGTAAATGTAATAGCTACTTTCCATTCACAGAATGACCTTTAAACCACATAAGGCTAAAATCTGCATAACACAATGGATAGCATGTTGAACAAGTAATGGACCTCTATCCCAAACCATCCATGGTAGTAAACATAGTAGCTACACTCTATTCACACATTGACCTCAAAGAATAGAGCTAGCTTAGATAGGTGTGTGGTGGACCTTCAAACCACCTTGGACTAAAAAAATTATAACACAAGGGATAGTAGGCTGGACAAGTGGTGGACGTCTGCCACAGGTGGTGGACCTTCTAGTCACCTTGGGCTAAACCCACCATAACACAATGGATAGTAGGTTGGACATGTTGTGGACCTATGTACCAAACAGAAGACATGGTAATAGAGATAGTAGCTATACTCCATTCACACATTGACCTTGAAACATGAGAGATAGCTTGAACAGGTGGTCCACCTTCAAATCACCCTGGGCTAAAACCTCTATAACACAATGAATAGTAGGTTGGACAAGTGGTGGACGTCTGCCCCATACTATCCATGGTAATAAACATAGTAGTTACACTCCATTCACACATTGATATTCATATAATAGAGATCGCTTCTTTCAATAGAGCTAGCTTGGAGAGGTGGTGGACCTTCAAACAACCTTGGGCTAAAACCTTGATAACACAATGGATAGTAGGTTGGACAAGTGGTGGACCTTTACCCCAAACCATCCATGGTAGTTAACAAAGTAGCTACACTCCATTCACACATTGACCTTGCAACAATAGAGATAGCTTCTTTCAATGGAGCTAGCTTGAACAGGTGGTGGATCTTCAAACAATCTTGGGCTAAAACCTCCATAACACATTGGATAGTAGGTTGGACAAGCGGTGGATCTTTGCCCCAAACCATCCATGGTAGTAAACAAAGTAGCTACACTCCATTCACACATTGAATTTGAAACAATAGAGATATCTTTGTGCAATTTATCTAGCTAGGACAGGTGGTGGACCTTCAAACCAACTTGGGCCAAAACCTCAAGAACACAATGTATAATAGGTTGGACAAGTGGTGGACTTCTGCCCCAAACCATCCATGATAGTAAATCTAGTAGCTACACTCCATTCACAAATTGACCTTAAAACAATAGAGATAGGACTATTCAATAGAGTTAGCTTGGACAGATGGTAGACCTTTAAACCACCTTGGGTTAAAACCTCCATAACACAATGATTAGTAGGCTGGACAAGGGGTGAATCTGTGTACCAATCCATCCATGGTGGTAAACATAGTAGCTACACTCCTTTCACACATTGACCTTGAAACCATGGAGATAGCTTCTTTCAATAGATCTACCTTGGACAGGTGGTAGACCTTCAAACCACCTAGGGCAAAAACCTCCATAACACAATGGATAGTAGGTTGGACAAGCGCTGGACCTCTTCCCCAAACCATCCATGCTAATAGTCATAGTAGGTACACCCCATTCACACATTGAACTTGAAACAACATAGATAGCTTGTTTCAATAGAGCTATCTTGGACAGGTGCTGGACCTTCAAATCATCTTGGGCTAAAACCTCCATAACAGAATGGATAGTAGGTTGGACAAGGGGTGGACCTATTCCCCAAACCATCCATGGTAGTAAACATAGTAGCTACACTCAATTCACACATTGACCTTGAAACAATAGAGATAGCTTGTTTCAATAGAGTTAGCTTAGACATGTGGTGGACCTTCAAGCCACCTTGCGCTAAAGCCTCCATAACACAATGGATAGTAGGTTGGACAAGTGGTGGACTTTTGCCCCAAACCATTCATGCTAATAGACATAGTAGCCACAATCCATTCACACATTGACCTTGAAACAATACAGATAGCTTGTTTAAGTAGAGCTAGCTTGGACAAGTGGTGGACCTACAAACAACCTTGGAAGTAGGTTGGACAAGTGGTGGACTATATTATTTAGTAACAATTGAATTTGTTCTTTTCCAGGAAGATATGGCACCAAAAAGAAATGTTACAAGGGTGGATGTCTCAATTGACTATACTTGCAATGATCAAAGGAATTAGTATCTGAATATACATGGTGTGGAGGGTGCACAATTTCATAAGGTGCATCTATTTATTGCAAAGAAAGAGAATGGCAGTTTATTTGAAGATGTTAGCCAAGTAGTAGAAGCCTCTATCTCTATAGTTGATGGTCATCCACGGGTGGAATGTATTGATATTGTAGTCCCAATGAATCAAGAATTCCAATTATCTCCAAGATCATATGCATTTTCATGCATGTCTCAAAATAAAGATGAGACAATGTTTTCTCAAGGATGGAAGATTAAAGAGTCAACTCAAGGTGTCACAAGAAATCAACTTCAAAGCTCCACCATAGCCACACTACAAGGAAAGAAGGTGAAAGCTTCATGACCACCTATAAACAAGAAAGTCAAAGTGCAAAAAGTAGCACCTAAGGAGACTAGTTCTATTTTGGATGTAGACAATGCATCTCTAGCATCCTCAACACAAGGTTCAATGTCCAAGATGAGAATCGTGGATCCAGAAGCTCTAGAGGTAGAGGCCATGAAAGGACAAGAAAAAGATACAGGTGGAATGAATAAGCATATAAGCTATTTATCTTTCCTGTATAAGGAGTTTGATATCCCTATTCAAAATTGTTGGCTGGCTCCTGATCACTATAATGTACGTACTATTGATGGAAAACATGTTGAAAGCATGCTATTTGGATTTTCTCGGAGTACAACTAAGCCTGCAGCGTGTGCATATTTAATGCCTGTTCAAAATGCAAAGGCAAATCACGGTACACCTTTGGTAGCAGAAGAGGTACAAGAGGGCAAACTACAAGATTATCATTATTGGATTCTTGATGGCCAAAATTCAATTTATGCCGCAAAAGTTTTTCTTCACAATGAACAAAAAAACAATGAGATATTTCAAAGATTGATTGACGTGTACAAATTTCAAAAAGCTCATATTTTTGTAATACTCCTCCAATGGTTGCAACTGCTATTTCTACCATTGCAAATGATGAAGCTAAAGCATTGTATGTCAAGAAACCTTACAGTCAAATATTGGGGCATTTGCGAAGTCAATGGATCTATTCAGGATGACCATCAAGGGCATCAACAACTGGATTTATAGAGGGACATATATCTCGTGTTGGATGGGATGTAAGTGTCTTTCTTCTTCTTTCTTATTGTATTTAATAGAACACTTGAGTTCAATATTCTCATTGGTGTTATATTTCTTTCTAGACTTTTCTTCGATTGGCAAGAATGAGTGCAGAAGCAAGTTGGATTGCTAAACAGGCACACATGGTTACATATTCCGATCGAGTTTATAATTGTTGGGTAGAAATTATTACAAGGCTTGAAGAGGAGAACAAGAAACCCCCAGCAACAGTATTTAGATTTCTTTACGGTCTTGAGGAATCAGAGGTAAACATCATCAAGAAGAAATTAAAGAGGAGAAGATTTTATTGTCAAAGAGTGCAAAAGTGGTGATGTAATTGACATGTATGATCGAATCAAGCAACTCAAACAAGACAAACTCATTCAAGATGCACTTCTTGAAGACTTCAATGCTTTGAACGAGTCATCACCGTGTAAACATTCGGACGAAATAGTCAGCATGTACAAAATTAATGATTCATTTTATAAAACCATTCTAATGCTATGTGAGCCATGGCTCAAAAATAGCTTGAAGCGTGGAACAAAGAAAATGGATTTTCTGAATGAAGCTTTAAAATACATGCAATGGGAAATTCACCTTCACAAGGAGGAAATTGAGTCTCTTGATTTTCCATGGTCCATCTAAGTGGTGAACCTATAGATGGAAGGAAATCTCTACTTGAAGCGCCACTTCAAAAATCAAATTCCTATTGGCTTTGCATGTTAGGCTTGACAAAACACTATGGGGACAACTTGCAGTGGAGTGAGGAGATATTTAGCAATGCTTTGGATGGGATTTTGGCTTTTTTTGGAGGCTCAATTGATCCTGGATTCGTGTTTCTTGCATTTATAGATTTCTCTAAACTCACAAAATTGCAATGTGCATTCCAGAGTATGGGAGATAATGTGAGATACCATTGTTGTGGTTCCTTGAATCACTTTCCATTAGCATCTTGCAAAGGAGCAATTCAATTCTTTGTGGTTATTGCCTTCATGCCTGCATTGTGCCATGTCTCTGCTAGCCTCCTGCATCTTCTAGAGCTGATGGATCTTTTTGTGAGAAACAAATTGTTGCTTTTATTTTTTTTCCCTAGATCCTTTTTATTAGCCTAAGCCAAGTGTTCCCTAACATGTCAAACATCCTTCGCTAGGAGCACCTTTGAGCCTTTTCTAGTTCTTCATATTCCTTCCCAACATCTATCTTACAAGATTCATTCTTTAAGGTATCCCTCTACAGAACCTTTAGAGCCTTCAACAAAAGCCTTGGGATGGTTTTGTCCTGTGGACATTCACGCTTTTCTCATGTCTTCTTTCCTTGATCTTCCATTATCTTGGCCACCAACATCCTTTTCTCTTGCCATTCACCCACCTCCTTGGCCTTTCCTTAGGCCTTCTCGAGAGATATTTTCTTATCCCACCTCTAAGACTTTTCAGTCTACTTTGTTTGGTCGACTGGCTCATTTGGTAATTCCTCAATGAAAACCCCATCACTCTTGGTGATCACCCTCATAAAAAACAATTATGTCAAAGAGGTTAGGAGAACTGAAACAAAATAAACCTTACAATGATGATGAAATCAAAGAGGTGGAGGTTAATTTGGGAGCCACTTGACATATGCTTCAACAATTTGGAATCAATGAGAACATGTAAAAGCTTGAGAAAGAGGTTGATCTCCAACAAGTAATTTATGACATCCATGGCTTGAGTTAGTGGTTTCAGTAGCTTTGATACTTTTGGAATTTTATGTTAATAGCCTCTATGTGCTACTGTTTTGGTAGTTTATGGTAGTCTTTGGGAGTTCGGATGGTTTTTGGAATTTCTGGTAGGTTTTATAGTATTCGTAGATTTGGGTAGTTTGGATAGCTATAAAAGGTTTTGGTAGTTGGTGGTAGTTATAAAAGGTTCTGGTAGTTGGTGGTAGTTTTGAAAGCTTTTGGTATTTTTGCTAGATTTTGTAAATGTTGCCTTGGTACTTTAGATATTTTTTGGTAATTCTATTTGTGTGGTAGTTTGATATTTTGGTAGCCTTAGGTAGATTTGGGAAATTTTTTCAATGCTATTTTGGTAGTATTTGGTAGAACTATTAGTGATGAAAATATCTTATTAGTAGATTTTAGTTCTTTTGAGATATAGTTTGAAAATTTTGGGTATTCTAACATGTTTAGAGAGGCTTGGTAGTCTAGAGTTCTTGGAAGTTTTGGTAGTTTTTTAATCTTGATGAGGCTTTGGTAGTACAATGGCTATGCTCTTTGGGTTGTTTAGGGTAGTTTTGGTAGTGATGGTATATCCATAAACTTTTACTGGTATTGTTTGGTGCTTTTTAGTCTTTCTTTGTCATTTATGAGAGTTTTTGGTATATTTAGGGTGCTTTTGGTACTGACTGGAACCTTTTGGTATTGTTTTGACTCTCTCTTCACGAATGGCACACAAAGTTTGTCTCCATAGGTACTAGGATATTTTTTATAAATTCTCTAGAGATCCCAAAGCTTCTAGCAATAAAAGTGCGGATGCTCAAAGGGTTGAACAATGACATTAAGATGCCAAAGGTGGTTCCCCTTGCTGACTTCCTTGTACTTGTAAGATTTGAGGGCCTGCTACCAATAATATCTCCACCCGATCGAGAGATGACTACCTTGCAAGAAACCACTCAATGCCACTGAACTCAAGGGTTGGCCCTTGAAAGTTCTTTATGCATGGCATCTACATGTCAACTAAAATCAAACATTTTGACATTACTGACAAAACAAAACCTTTGAGCACAATTTTGTTCTTGTAATTCCACTCTCTAAAGCAAGGCTTCCTTTTCTCTGATTATGGCATAACATCTTCCAAAGTGTGGGAGATGCTATGAGCATACGGATTTGGGGGCCTTACAAATATATGTGCAAAAACTTTAGTGGGTGCTAGTATGCAAGCCAAGGGGCTTACAACCACATAGGATGAATTCTAAGTATAGCACAACTCTCTCATGTTTTAGAGTGGTAACAGGCCCTTAAGAGAGAAAATCAAATGATGTGCTAATCTCTCCACATCACTATTGCATTTTCTCTTGATCAAGCCTAGATGAGGTGCTAAGTGTACCAACATTGATGGACATGGGCCCTCCCCTTCAATGTGCACATGCACACACACTCATATAATGTCCTTCTTTCCCTCACTCAATTCATAGTACTAGACATATAGCCCTATTTTGGCTACATACAATCAACTCCCTACCAAAAGTACCACCAACTTTTTGGCCAAGTGCCCACAAACAATGCACACACATGCGCTGCTGACTATGGTGCGACTCACGTGCTCAACCCACCTTCTTGCTTTGGCTTCGTTCACCACCGCACACACAGCTTCATTTGCGATTGCTTGATTTGGATGCACACACACATGAAATTATTTTATGCCTTTCATATTCAGTCCACATGCCTGCTTCACCCGTTTCATCGTGCTCGATGGCTACCAATAGACCCTCACAATGGTGGCTACTGGGACTCCAATGCTCCAGTGATGCTCTTCATGGCCCACTAGGGCCATCATGCACCTTTGCACTTTCCACTTTTTTGACTCACCCTATATATATATATATATAGATGTCATCATCTGCCCTCCTCCACGCACAAGAACTAGCTCGTAACCAATGCACTATGAAGCTCAACCACACACATATACCCATTTCCCTCTCTCTCTTCTTGTAATTTCTACCACCCCTGCCATGCCATGCCATTTCTGGCATTGCCAATTATGGCACATCTAGTCTCACACACATACAACACGTACTAACCTTTGTCTTGTTCCTCTCTCTCTCGCCACCCCACTGGCAAGTTTATAGTAGCTACGATTCAAAAACAATGAAAAAGATACACAACAAATAAATATATATATATATATATATATATATGATTTGGGGATTGTTCTCACACCTCGCCGAGGTCACACACACATTTTCACCTCACTTCCTCCCACTAGCCCTCTCTATCGCCAACCGTCTCGCTTACAAGCTGCTTCCACGAGCACAAGAGAAAAAGAAGACTTTTACTATTCTGCTAAATGAAGTGGGTGTGCTCAACCTTGTACGCTTCATATTATGAGTCTTGCATGGATTGCATTGAAGATGATGAGGTTCGTGACTAAGCACAAACTTATTTTTAGCACTAAACCTGTGCATTATTCTAAAGGAAAATTTGGCTATGATTACAAAGACTTGATTAAAAAATCACAACAATTGAAAATTCTCTTCATTTCAAAAGATTTTTCTCTTTCATTACAAATCCAATATCTATTGTTTAAGAGCATGGATGTGAGCATCGAGTGTGTGCTATGATTGTGTGAAGAGTCCTATGCATAAATAGCTTTCAATGCAAAAAAAAATGTTGTATGCATGAGTTAGTACTTCGCTTAAATACAAGTTCTCCTTGCACTAAATAAAAATACTCTTTGTGATACGCAAATGGGCTTCAATTTTGGAAGTTACATTGGACATTTCATGGATGTCTGATAAAGATATTTGCATTAGAAGTTGGGTGTGGTATGGATTTTGCATTTTAGTACTTGTTTTAAATGTAGAATGCTTCCCTAGCACTAACACCCATACTTTATTATGAAGGGTTCATTGGCAAGCGTGAGTCTCCAATGGACGTGTAGGGTTGGCATTTTAGTACTTGTTTTAAATGTAAAATGCTTCCCTAGCACTAACACCCATACTTTATTCTGAAGGGTTCATTGGCAAGCGTGAGTTTCCAATGGACGTGTAGGGTTGGCATTGCAATATATGTGTCTTTTTAGAGCCATTCCATTTCATTTGATTAAAGTTGTATAAAATGTAGCTCTTAGAATGGTTTAAAATGACAAAAAATCCATTTGTTATTTGACTTTTGGAAGCTTTAAAATGCAAGATTTGGCTTTCAAGACCCACTTTATGTCATTGAAAGTTGAGCTAGCATTAGCTCATAGGTCCATCTAAAATTGCACATTCCATTGAGCTAGTGATGATCAACTTTTTATCTTGCATGAGAGATTGTAACTATTGTGAAACTTGCTTATGTAGCAGCACATACGTTTACTACCATAGAGCATCATGTGTGTAACCAACTTGACACTTTTTTTCCCTAGGGATTTTCCCTTTGACAAATTTGGGTATGTAAGACCTTAGATTTAGGATTTCAATAAAGTTTTTGTATGTGTTTGAATTTCAATAAATGGTTTTTTGGGGTTGTGTTTTTTTTTAATGCTTGCTTCAAAAAGTTTGGTTTGCAAATAAAATAATCAAGAGGCCCCTACCCAACCACCAGATAATTTGCTCAAGGATGCTCAAAAGAGCATGAATAGGTAAAATCCTTCTATGCTTTGCTCTTTGCTTATCTCCACATCTCCTTGCATGCTTGGATCAAGTGAATTTGCTTCTATCTATGGTTCTTGTCATTTCAAAGAGCTAAGCATACACTAAAGTTCCAACACTTGGCTTTATGAAAATTAAACTCATTAATTTTTTTCTTTATTTGTGTTACTCATACGTAATTGGCCTTGACTTTAGGTTAATGTAGAGCCACTACTTATTAGACCTAGATTCCTAATGATCACCTCAATATTCCACTCATTTGTAGCATGACCTAGGGCTATGACTATGATTTCTTACCTTAGTCCATTTTCCATTAGTATCTCTCATTATGGAAGCAATTAAGAGTGTTAAAAAATGAACAAATGAATTGCAAAAGAGTGTCTCAAAAAAGAGTAGCAAAAATGCTACTAATGCTATTAGACACATTGAAAATCAAATTTTTATGTTATGTTTGTGTTTATGTTAGGCGTAACACCTTATTGGCACTTGGTAGGCAAGGGGAACCACCTTGTCTTGCTTGATTAATGCCCTAAACCGAGGCCTTGGGTTAATAGGGAGTAGCCTTTTCCATGGCAAGCTAATAGAGTTTTGGAGCACCTCTTTGAGGATTCAAGGAGCTGAAAAGTGTAGCTTGCTTTGCCTTGGAGAGGTAACCTTGTGATGTGCTTTAAACGATCAGGGTCCAAAGTGAAAAAGGTTCAAGAGGACACAACTAGGGAGCTGAAGGAAGAAGTTGAGGAACTAGCCAAAAGAAAGCAAGAAGGAAGAGCTCTTGAGGAAGACTACAAAAGATGGTTGGAGGCCAAAGTGTGTCTTGCTTATTTACAAGCTGAGGTGATCAATAAGACCCGAATGCTGGCCAGAGAGCTTGATCTCAAACGCAAACCCACTAACCAAGCTCATTTTGTCAGAGCTCTCAAAGTTAAAAGAAGATGGGACTCTATTATAGCAATCACTGACGAGAGGGGGAATGTAGTAAGAGACCAAAATGCTATGGCCGCTCGACCATCTCAATCAAATTATTGTTTAGCAAGAAGACTGTGCTCAAGGGGTCTAGGAAGTGAGATCCCCTTTGTTTTGGTACGGTCTAATGTGATATACTATCTACTAGAGCCAATGCATTAATGGAGAGGCCAATTTTTGTCGATGAATGTTGGATTGCCTTGCACGCAATGGGGAAGGAAAAGTCTCCTGGGTGGGATGGACTAACTTCCAAATTCTTCAAAGAGTTTGGAGAGGATCTCAAAATCTCGATAGCACAAATGCGAACAGGGCTTTGTTGGAGAGGGGTAGTTGGATGCCAAGTTGGTTTGTTTCTCTTTGCTAGAGCACTGGCATCCTATCTCCATGATGACAATTGCGTACAAGATCATTACTAAGGTGATTTCTCTAAGATTGGCTCCAACCATTGGTAAACAACAAAGGAATTTCTAAACTTTCACATCTTTGGGATGACAAAATATTTTGTTGGAAGGATGTGGAGCCCATGGTGTTGCAACATAATTTGGGGATATATGAAAGGCTTCTAATTAGTAGACTCTTGGAAGTGCTGACATCCTCATTTCCACCTGTATGCAGATCAGGAATAGATTGGAGAACCTAGAATCAGCCAAAGGACAAAGTGTTCTCGCTTTCCAAGAGTCGGACTACCTATAATGAGTTGGTATACAAAGCGGATTGATTTGCTCCAGTCAACAGAATTTGGGAGAGAAACTGGTCAGACAAACACTGTCAAAAGAGTGTTAATACCATCAGGAGTTTAAAGGGCATGATTCAAAAAGGTATTCATCTCAAAGGTGCTCTACAAATCTTTGCCTATACTGGGGTTAAGATACTCGCTAGAGGGATCGGCTATGACACTTTCTATGGCTATAGGAAAACCTTTGAAGACCCCCTTCATCTGTTCAACAAGTGCCCTACTTCGTGGAGGTTGGCCGCTAGGGTTTGCAAATGGGTACAAAGGACTTGAAAGATCATCTTCTTTACGGATCACCTGATCGTGGGAGGGCATGGTTTCCAAAGCCAGTCTGTTTTGCCGTGCACACAAATTAGCAGATTCTGCTACCTGAACCAAGTCTGGACGTCTAGGAACCTTCAAGTTTTTGAGGATAAACCGGATGTAGCTCATTTTGATAATATTGTGCATGTGAGCATTGAGCTCATACATGTGGTAGAAGCAAGAAGAGGGGTAACTGACAAGGATGAATTCAAGAATGAATTCATGCACTGAGCTGCTTAGAACACTCAAGAGGGTAGGAGTATCATCCTTGGTTTGGTAGCCTCTTTCTCTATGTACAACTCTCTGATGGAAGTCTAGCCCCCTCAAGGCACATGTAGTGCTAGAGGGCAATGGTATTCTTTTCGAGTTAATATAAATTCTCACAATCACAAGTGTGAGTATGGCACAAAAAAATGGAGAAAATCATTTTCAACAAAAAAGAAATGTGAATAGTAATAATAAAAAAAAAGAGAGGAAAACACTATGCTTATATAACTAAGGCTAACCTAATGTATGTGAGGGGGAGATTTTGAAGTTTTAATTTATGAGTTAGTTCAAATTGCATTTCCTTTTTAGTCATTTTCAGCCATTCTGAATTGTAATGTAATTTGCATTGAGGGGTTAGCTTACTCAACATATGTTGTAACTCCACTGAGTGTGTGTTGTCCATGCATGCCTTGGCCATAGTAGCGGATAGGCTACATTCTCATTAGCCAATGTTTGTCCTCATCCCTCCTTGCCCCCTTGCCCCTCCCTCCCATCTCAGAGGATTGAACCCACAAGTACTAGGGGGATGAGAGTCATGTGCCCTAGCCTCATGAGTAATGACACCATCCATATACATCGTTTGTGGAATGTAGATGTCCTCCTCCATTTTTGACATGCAAACGTATCACAACGGGGAAGTGAAGCAAAGTTTACATCCGCAACAAGACCTATGATGCCCACAAGGCCCTAGATTGATAAGGGCCTTTGATCCCATTTCCCATGCCTCTGCAAGATATAGTCGAGGAGTGCTAGTGTGAATAGGAATTGATCCAAGTCAAAATAACAAAGAGTCTCAAATCTTGAAAAGGAGAACTTTTGAATTGAGAAAAGGAGCCAATTTAGGAATCCAAGGAACAAAGGTGGGGGACACTTTATTCCATAGATTCGCTCATTTGTCTCCATAGGCATCAAAATCATCAGCATCGATGTACAAATCATGTGGGGCACCACCTTACGAAATGGGCAAAAAAAAATTCTGTAGAATGAAAGGCAAAAGAGGAGGGTCATTTATTTGCAAATTGTGCTAAAGTTAAAAGCACCATTTGAATCAATCAATCAATTGCTCATAAATTTTTGCTTACCTTTTATGACCATCTGTCATTGGCTAGTTTGAGCTTGAACCCCATCCCAAAGCCTGTTCAATTCAATATTTTGCAGCTTGAAAGACCTATTCTGAGTACTATGATTATGTATTCTTTAATTTACAGATAGTTGCAAGTCATGAGCCTCATTCAAAAATGCCTTCTCTTGCACAGATATGGCATCTACAGCTGTAGCTCGGATACAATTGACTGTAATCGAGCGGCTCCATGTGTGAGCCTACGTATGCTGCCGCAACTCCTCCTACACATATCCATGCCATACACTTCAATCAACTTTAGGGTGGAATCCTACCTATGAAAAATAAATTGCTCTGACATCAATATACTTTCCCTAGCTTATAAGCAAGAACTTGCAGGGCACGGGAGTCTTTAATGAAGCAAACATGGTGACATTCACAACTTAAGGGCACATAGACTGCCGTCTTCTATGTAGATGACGTCGAGAACAAAGACGGCGAGACTAGTTAATGGTCATAGTTGTAACAACCTCTTCTTTGAAAACAATGATGCCTTGATCATAAGATTTTATTTCTCTTTTTTTTTTTTTTGGTGTGTGTGTGGGAGGGGGGGGGGGGGGAGGGAGGACTTATTGGCCCCAATCACCTCAAACGGGGAAAAATGGCACCCCTAGTTTACCCCTAGATCACCATCTAGTTCACCCGTAGTGTATTGCCCTCGTGTCGCACGAGGGTGAACCTAGGGCCTCATGGCTCCCAGAGGAAGCCTTACTTACCATCATCTTATCGTGTCACATGTCCACGTGGGCATGGCGGGTGTATACTACTCTAGTTTACTCCCTAGTTCACCCCTAGTTTATATCGATTTGTAGTTTACTCTACGATTACACCTTGTTGCCTAATTTGGGGTTAGACATCCCCCCCTTGAGGGACGACTTGGAGATGGGGGGTGTTTTGTTTGTTGATAGCCATGTGAACCAATTAGTGCTTTGGTCTCTTTTGGCCCCTCGATGCTCCTCGTCACTATATGGCACAGCTCTGGCCAGGGGAGATCTAGGCCCAAATTTGGGGGCACGAGACGGCTTTAATTTCGACCGTCGGATCACGCAGTGAACCCCATGAGAGTGAACTCGAGGCAAAAATGGTGCCCCTAGTTCACCCCGGTAGTTCACCACTCGTCACTATATGGCACCGCTCTGGCCAGGCCCAAACATGGGGGCGCGAGGCCTAGATCCCCTCTGACCCAGAGCCGTGCCATATAGCGACGAGGCTCGATGCTCCGTGCAATTGCTTTACCTGCTTCTTGATCTTGAGGAGGTGGCAGGGGCGGAGGAGGTGGAGGGAGAGGCTCTGATGGTGGCGGAGGTGCCGCTTCAGCTGGTGGAGGTGCATCGGGAGCAGGAGCCTCGGCAGGCGGTGCCGCAGGAGCCTCCCCAGGAGGTGCAGCATCACCTGCTGGCGCAGCTGCAGCAGCATCAGCAGCAGGCGGAGCTGCCGCGCCTTCTGCGGGTGGGGGAGCGCCATCAGCAGGTGGTGGTGCTGCCGCATCGGCTGGTGGTGGAGCAGCATCGGCCGGTGGGGTTGCGTCTGGTGGTTTCTCCGGCGGTGGCGGTAGTGGGGGTGGAGCCTCGATGTCGCCGTCAATGCAGCTAGCGCAGCGCTTCTCAACCCAGCCCTCGAAGTCATACTGGGTGTCGCCCCCCCAGTGCCGGCCGGCGCAGACGCGGCCAATGAAGCCTGCCACGACGCCCAGCACTATGATGATGGCCAGGACTACGAAGAGCGGGCCGACAGTCCCGTTGCCGCCATGGCCACTACCCGAGCTGCTCAGCTCGGTGATGTGGAAGCTGTTGGCGGACGAAGGCAAGTGCGTCAAGTTATCCATGGCCGCCTGCCGAGTCTCTGAGACTGTGTGTGTGTGTGTGTGTGTGTGTGTGTGTGAGAGAGAGAGAGAGAGAGGGAGAGAGAGAGAGAGAGGAAGAAAAGCCTGGGCAGCTGGCAAGCTGGTATTTGTATATGAGTGGGAGAAGGGCGCTTCCTAATGTAGGTGGGTGTACTATTCGTGCAGTGTGCACGATGTGTGTGTGTGTGTGTGTGTGTGTGTGTGTGTGTGTGTGTGTGAGAGAGAGAGAGAGAGAGAGAGAGAGAGTTAATTGTACCGCACACAGAGCCTACAGGCCAATGAGGCCACTGGCTCGCAGTGCAGCGAGCGATCCCGACAAGGCCCATCCAAATGCCTTAATAATATAGCGTGCAAGGAAAAGATATGTAGAACGCCCTTCCCTCTCCATTTTTGGCTCTCTTATCTCCAAAGGCCTATACCCGCACACACAATGACATCTCCCTCACGCAGCTGGTACCACTTTCCATTGCCCTTTACGCATCCCCCTTCCTTGGACGACGTTGCATTATTGGGAATCTCCTTTTATAAAGGTTATTAAACCCCCCCAAACACAAACACCCCCCCCTTCCCCCCCCCCCCCCCCCCCCCCCCCATTTTTATTTTATTCCTAAGTTAAAGTTCTCATTAAAATACACCATTTGTACCTTCAAACTACCTACCCACGTTAGCTTATCAACACCTAAAATTGCCTTCACCCCTTGTCGGGGGTGAAGGCAATTTTACCTCTCTCCCCTGACAAAGGGAGAGGTGAACATGTGAACATGGCAAGCAACAACAATTTTCGATAGGCGATTTACCCATTTTTTGATCTTTTGGACATCTTTAACAGGCAAAAATGTGAGCTACCCTTCAAAACCGACACTGAATTCGCCCAAAACATGTAGAATCTTTGTGGTTCGGCAAATATGCCTGACAAAAATCAACTCTAGACAGTAGTTGCAAGGCCATCTTATTTTCGTTCCTGGGGTCAACTTCACTATGCCCCTCTCAACCTACCTTGGGCACTCTTCTCATCATATATGTGAAGCGTGTCATTAAGCTAGATTCTTATGAATTAAGGTCTAAGGAAGCTATAACAAAGTTTAGTAAGCTAAATTTATATAAATTAAAGTCTAAGAAAGCTATAGCATGGTTTAAAGGATAGGACTCTTGAGAGCAATGTAAATAAAGAAAAAAAAGGCTTCTACTGTATTAACTTTTGACCTTCCATGTCTTTTTCGTTTTTGATCCAATTCGAACATGTTCGATTTTCGTTTTATTTTTTCATTTTAAATAAACGTAAAGGATCTATTTAAGTCCTTACATATTATAAAAGTCCATAAAATGAATGAACTAAAAATGCATGTCCAAATAGATTGGCTTTGTCATGATAGATAGGCTTTCACACTCAAAGCTATTCCACAAATTGTTAAGCTCCTTCCCTTGAAAAATGCAATTTTCATCTTTTACATTGACAAATTGATCACATTTTTATAATCTAAGCACATGGATGAGCCCTATTTAAGATTATAGACTTGTTACCTCGCTAGGAAAGGGACTTCCCCTTCAACATTTAGAAAGATTGAAATCCAAAGGTCCAAATCTTCCTTAATAATTTGGTGACAATGTAACCACTTTTCATGAGAGCCTCAAATACGTCTCTTTTTTATTACAAAAGAAAAGAAGATTCTCTTACCTTTGTGTTGATCACTAATAGTGTGAACCCATGTACTAGTGATGCTGCTTATGATTAATACCCTTTATTGAAGGTCTACGCTTATTATTCAAGCTTTTGACAAATATCAGAAGAAGGCAAACTATGCACTTATAATATAGAGGCTAATAACGTCCCTCTAATTCTTGTAAGCAGGTCAAATTATAGGGTATCTCATGAGATACCCTCCAAAAAGCGAAGTAAAAGGAAAATGCATTGACGTAGAGAGAGAGAGAGGGAGGGAGAGAGAGGGCACGTGTCAGTAGGTGTTGAGAGAGAGCGAGCTGCGATATTTTTATGTCTGTCGTGGAGTGGAGCCTGGGCCATACGCAGCGCAACAGACGCAGGGACAACATATCTCTCTCTCTCTCTCTCTCTCTCTCTCTCTCTCTCTCTCTCTCTGCAGGGGAGGCCATGAGTGAGGGCGAAGGGGGTGACAGAGAGATGCAGCAAGCAGGCAAATGGGTGACGATGCCAGAGAGATGGCATGGCCTTCATGGCTGTGTGTGTGTGTGTGTGTGTGTGTGTGTGTGAGAGCTCGTCATGAACCACACTAAGGCAAGCGAGGGAAGCGGATTGTGTGAGCCGTCATGAGTTTGCTTGAGAATGGTGATACCCTGTGAACGAGCGGGGACAGTCAGCAAGCTAGGTGCGAGATGGCCTGGGCTCTGTGTGTGGGCGTCCTAGAAGAGGGGGAACGGAGCGCGTGCACCACCTCAACCTTTTAAGCTCAGTGGAATCTTCAACGTTAATTAATTAATGAAGAGGCGAATAGACCCAGTGTGACCCAATAATATATAGGCTATTTTGCAAACGAAGGTGTTTTTGAGTCCAAAAAGAGCTCCAAATGGACTTCACTGTTAGCTTTTGAAGGGTTCCTTGAAAAAGAAAAGAGAACACGGGGAACCTTAAAGCATGGGACTCCTTTACCAAAATGCAATCAAAACCGCATGCTCTAGATTGAAGAAGTCTCAAGAGGAGTGACTTAACAACTTACCATTAAAAAACACAAAGGATCGTCCTATGAAGTTGAACACAAAAAGTGGTTAGAGGCCAAAACTGACTTGGCTGCGCTTCATCTTGAAGAAGTCAGAAAGGCTAGACTTTTATCGAGGAAAACCTATCTGCAAGCTGGAGGGGCTAATTAAGTAGTCTTTTTTAGGTCCTTAAAAGCCAAGAGAGGTCGGGGCCTAGTCTATTCACTAGCAGCCGATGAGGTGAAGGATAGGGAAGACATGGCAAAGATGATGCTTGATCAGTTGAGCCAGATCATAGGCCAGCCTGAAACCCGGTCTACCGATATAGATGAAGCTAGGGACAATCTCTTGAGGAGCGTCAAGAAAACGGTGGTGCAATCAGAAGCCAACCTCATGGAGAGGGCCTTTACTAAGGAGGAATGCTTTTATGTGCTGAAGACGTTAGGCAAAGAAGGATCCCTCATATTAAAGTCCTCGATTACAAGAATGGCCAACAAGGCGTGGTCAATGGAATCCTCGAAACAAGTATTAGTAAGGGCCTCATTAAACCCAATGCAAATCAAATATGTTGACCTATGGAGCAAGGAGGCATAGGGATTATCAACCTGACTATCTATGCAGAGGCCCAGTGTGCCAGATTTCTCACGGTGTATACCGCTAAATCCTTTTTTGGGGGAGATACAACCAAAAAGATGAACAATAAAGGACTAAGACATCTGGCCTACAACTGGGGCAACAATAACAAGAGATGGAAATCTATGGATCAATTGGATTCTTAATTCAATCTAAGTGGATCAGAAAGACTTCTAGCGATCAGAGTCGTGTAAGGGGGGACAACTATTGAATGCCGGTGTGGGAGTCCGAGTTCAAGTCAAAAGCCTGGCAATGGCCAAAGATCAGACACTTTTGGGAATAAAAAACCAAGGAATTTTACCTCTCTCTTATGGTCTTGACAGATTGATTCTCTTGCCTCAACAAGCATTGGGAAATAATATAGGGGGGGATCATCCAATAGGATTGAAGATTAATGCCAGAGACATCGGCTCAAATAGATGTGGTGGGTGCAAAGTGGCTTGTGAGGATCTCCCTCAATTATTCAAGGACTGCACGACTATCAATGGCCTGAGAAGGAAAATCAACAAATGGGTTCAAGGGACATGGACAATAGGCTTCTTCAAGAATGACTTGTTCCTTGGAGAGATGAGGATGGAAAGCCAAAGTCTTTTGGTATGCACATAAATTGTCATATTTTTCTACTTTAGGAAATATGAACGAGAATGCTAGCTTCAAGGAGATCGTCCTTGAAAGCAAGGAATTAATTGTATCCATTGTTGAAAGGAAGGCCTTGGACGAATGTTATTGGGCCATTGATGCCACTTTGATGGGCTAGACCAACCTATTGAGGGCTAGTAGGGTGACGTTGTAAGAAGCCTGGTTGCTTACCATTGTAATTTGATATCCTTCAAGGCTTGACATGAGCGGCTTGAGATTTCTTTGTGCATTATTGTGGTGGATACTATACATCCGCTCACCATTGTGAGTTTGGAAAAAAAAAACAAATTTAAAGGGTTCCCTATTATTTTTACTAGCTCGCGCCACATGGCATGGTAACTCCTCCGCCATAATATGTTAGTAAATAGAGACATGGGAAAATACAACGTCCCTTCTCTATGGGAGGGCATATTTTCATTTCTGGTCCTTCTAATCATAAAAACCTAGAAAATCCTAGAATCATCACCATCTATTGACAAAACACCATAAAAATCACCAAACGATTGTACTAACTTGACAACATTTTTTATGAAGAATAACTGAAAACATGATGTCTGGTGAACAATATTAGTGGAATTCCTATTTGCAAGACTTTCTACAAGTCAAACTAGAGTTTTGGAGATATAGGAGGAATAGAACGAGACGTACTCCTATCTTAGATACTACTCTCCTAGTTTCAATGTTCTTGTCAAGCCAAGGGCCTAGAGGCTAGGGACCCAGTTGTGGGTTGCCTATTTAATGGTAAGAGGCTGTGTGGAGAGAAGGAGTTCAAAATACTCTTGTCTCATATTGGTATTAGAGCATAGGCTAATTTTAGACAAAGCACGAGCATGGTCTTTATTTAGAGAAAAACATTACATATCAAGGAAAACAAATTGACGCTATGGGAAGACAATCTTAGCAAGGGCCTGTGGAGGTGTTGACCCTCACCAAATCTCTCTCTCTCTCTCTCTCTCTCTCTCTCTCTCTCTCTCTCTCTCTCTCTCTCTCTCTCTCTTTGGCGCTACTTTGCGATCACAATAGCCTGTGGGATGAGTTTCTTTTCTCACTTGAGGGCACCCGAACCACAAACCCTTTCGAGTTTCAAAGATTAAAAACTCAAGAGAGGGTGCCCACGGTCCATTCACCACCATCTTCTCCTCGGCTACAAAGCTCCAAAGTCGGAGAGCGGAAAGCTACGACAAGTGTTGAAGTACGAAATCTCCACAAATTCCAAAACTTTTGAAAACATCCGAGAGTTCTGAGAAGTATACTTTTCTTTAAGAGCATTCGGCGACGCTTTCAAAATATTCATGATGGTGATTGCATAGGGATGAGGCTTTACAAAGCTTAAAATCACCATCGACGATTTCCTATGACCAATTAGCAAGGCTAATTTATACTTCTTATTAGTGGTTCATAGTCGATTCTGATCAATTTCTAGCAGATGCCGCTTTCTCTAAGGTACATCATTTCTTGCTAGCACAACACAAAATTGCCCTAGATTCGGACATTGACATGCATTATATGTTTGATTTTAGAAATATTACATAGTTGTGCCTACTATTGCTCCATGGTCAACTATTGTCACGTGGAGGGTACCCAAGCGACAAACGGGGTCAGGTGATAGCTACAAATTGCATCCAAGAGTTTAGAGCATTTAAAACATGCATCACTGGTTTATAGTCTATTTTTGCAAAGCTGAATGAGAATGTGACCAAAATGTTTGATATGGGGTTGTGGAATTCATGGAGAAGTCAGCCAAGGGCTAATTTAACTCTGGTTTTTGCATCACCTATGCCTGGCGAGAGCGCACCCGGTCTGCAGGAGCAAGGCTCCGATAAAGAGGGGTTGCACCTTCTCTCTCAAAAAAAGGGTTGATAACTTGTTAAAGAATACCAAGCCACCAATTTTTAGGGAAGAGGAAAGGGAACACAACAAAGACACTGTGAATTTATTCTAGAGAAAATGGGATGGGATTTATATCTTAGACGCACTCCAGATGCACTTAAGGCACTACAAACGACTCTGACACTAGAAGGAAATTCTAGAAATAGTGGATGTCTCTCAAGGAGAAGGGAATCATACCACAACATTGAGAAGTCTTTGAGACTATGTTTAGAAAAGAGTTTCTGCCCACACATGAAGCGGATAGAAATTGGTCTACTTGGGATAAGTGCTTTATGCATTAGCATAAGACATTGTTGGAGTATATTTTGCACTATCATAATGTGATTCTCAAGCTGGAGGGTCTGGATACCTTTCAGTAAGTGTGTGGGTTTATCCGTGAGACTAAGAAGCATGTCAAAACCCAGGACCCCAAGACAAAGAGGCCATAGTGCAAGTGCATATACACGATGATGCCGATGAGAAAGCATGGCATAACACTCACGTTTCAGACACTACACATGCAAATACATGCACAAATGATGGGCACGGTAAAAGAAAATTTATAGTAGATGCATATGAGGCGTCCAACTTAAGACCAAGGGGTCTAGGGATCGTATGTCTAATGAAGGGTTTGAGAAGGATAAAAAGGAAAAATTTGTGTTCAGGTAGTGGACATGGCAAAAAGTATAGTCCCAAAGGGAAATCTACTATTGAGGGTAAGGAGAAAGCAAGGCACATGGTGCAATTGTTGCTTCTTGAGCCCTCCTCTTGTTTCTCCAATGTGGAGGTAGCACACACCAAAGCGATGCACGAGTGCTATATCATGGCCTCAATATGGCAGCCAACATTTTCTCCAAATGAGTTGGTGCATATGCATGGGTCTATCAAAGGTCACAACATGAGAATCTTGGTAGACGATGGTCATTTGCACAATTTCATTAGCTATAAGATAGTGAAACATCTCAAGTTACCCAAGACTCCGAGTTTCCATCGTTACACGATAACAATCATTAATGGCCATGATGTAGAAGTGTGGGATACTCAGGTTATGGATGTACTGCTAGAAATTCAAGGGTATCACACATCCTTGTCTTTGCATGTCATGAATATGGAGCGAACAGATGCAGTCCTTAGTTGGAAGTGGTTACATAGTCTAGGATCATCACAAAAGTGGTTACATAGTTCAGGATTATCACTTAAATTAGCTATGAGCACAATACTTTGTTGTTCAAATCCAATGGCGTGCACATGCTACTATTTGGGGGGGAAGGATGTTCCTTCCTCGCCACTCATTTTTCTAGGTGAGTTTATGAATCTCCCTTCTCAAGATGAAATCGAAGAAGTCTTTTGTGTTACTGCATGTGTTATTTTCCTTCAAACATTGCTAGTAAATTAAATGATTTATTAATGGAATACAAATATGGATTACTTAATCATTTGCAACCAAGGTTACTGCTGACATGGATTGAGGAATGTGTCATAGACGTGGTCGCAGGTAGTAAGCCCATAAGTAAACCGCACTATAGAATGAGTCATTTTGAGGCTATTGAGGTAGAACATTATCTTGTTGACTATCTCATTAGAGGCTTTATACAACCTATTTCTTCACCATTGAGTGACCATGGGCCTCTCCCATATTGTTGGTGAAGAAAAACGACGGTAGTATGCACATATGCGTTATCGTGGGTTGAATGTGGTTACGGTTAAGAACAAGTATTCGTTGCCAAGGGAGGACGAGTTATTGTGATAAACTCACCCATGCTCGTATCTTTACATAGATCTACCTATGGTTAGGATATCACCAAGTACGCATTAGGAAACTTTCATGACGCTTATAGATAGTGCCTTGAGACCATATTTGGTAGGTTTGTTATCATTTTTCTCAATGATATTCTAGTGTATACTGCCTCTAAGGAAGAGAACTTACAACATCTGAAGCAGGTGTTTGAATTATTAAGAGAAAATAAGGTATATGCCAAATAATCCAAGTGTGATTTTCTCAAGGAGGAAATTCACTTCTTAAGGCATTTTATTTCAGTTGACGGGCTTCATATCGATTAATCCAAAGTGGATGCCAATTAGAGGTGTCCTTCTCCCAAAAATCCGGAAGAGTTACAAATCTGTTTAGGACTTGTGTTAGGGCAACCCCAACTTGTGGCACCATATGGGAAAGCCCTCTAGACACCTAGAAAAAGATAAATGGTGAGATGGTCCAATAGAAATAGGATGCAACCTCTCTAGCTAATGATTGTAAAGCATGAAGCCTATTCAAAGCCTTTTAAAGAGGCTATTCTCTAATCAATCGATTGCACTTTGAGCATTATCATTGTGTCTATACTCTCTCTCTTTATGCTCTTGCACTTGGCATAGTCTAACCCTAAGTTCTATCTCTCTAACCCTAACCTTAACACCATGGCTCCATCCATAGTCTAATGCTAAACCATTGGTGATTAGGGAGCACGCTTTTGCACTTCCCAACAAGTGGTATGAGAGGAGATGACTCACTCCTAGGCATACTAATATCTATTGCATTGGTGTTCTCAATAAATCCACTCCCTAATCAGTAGTTGGGCATCGGCATGCTCCACTATCCTTTGGTGATTAGGTAAAAAGAAACTCGTATTTGGCATTGTTTTCTTGCATTGACTTTAGATTCACATTATTGCATTGTGTGTGCACAATTTTCTTCTCTTTTTTGTGCTCATTTCCAGCTTTCTTTGTCACATCCTAGCTTTTACTAAAGCTAGTATCACTCGGAGAAACTTGTATATGTGCGATGTATTTCTTGAGAGTTTTCCTTAGAGCCCTAGATTATTGAGATTAGTGGGCATTATCACCTTCAATCAGTTTGTAAATTTTGGGTTTAATCTTTGGAATTTTCTACAGACCTGCAACAACTTAAAGACAATTGTGTGTGTGTATGCAATCAAGGATTTGTGTGTGGGGGGAGAATTATTGCTCAACCCCAAAAAATGGCACCTTTTCTTTTGCCCCACGTGGGAACCTCCTAAATATAGGAGGCGAAGGCAAGTCAAAGGTCCAAAGAAAGTGCTCACACAATATAAGCCCGCTCAGTGGATGTCAACTAGGCACCACAGTTGATTACACTAAATTTTTGGGCTAATTGTTATCCACCTCCTCCTGTGGTTTTTTTACTTTGTGATTGGCCGATTGTGCACACTTAATCGCATTCATCTTGACATGCCTACTCCTGTTTGGTTGGTACACCTCACACCCATGGTAAAAAGTTTTTGAATGTCTTTTGGGTACACCCTTAAAGGGGCCCCCATCCGACATCCAATTATCCCAAAGGCTAACCCTTTGGACCCAACTTGAGGGGCTTTTTCCACATGTCAAAGGTCCTGGACATCATTCATTTAAAGGCATCATCCCACAAATCAGAAAGACACCATCAACTCCTGTCAAGAGGGCATTTCTAGAGTAGTATCCCAAATAAGATAAGGAACATAAAGCGTCACATTGAGTCCTGCTCATGTTTTGATGTGTATGACTTAACCAATTTCTGGATTGTCAAAAGGACTCTTTAGCTTGGACATCAAGAAAGAAACTTCAAGTACAATAACTCTTATTACAAGATTATGTGAAAATATCACTTTGATATGTACAAAAGCACATCACACCTGGGCTTTAGAGAGTACTCAAAGGAATCCTCCATTATAAGACCTCTCATCACACGCACAATGAAAATGCACAAAATTGTAATAAATGTGTGCTTTGCCCCACTGATCATGAAGGTGACATTCTCAAGAAATTGGACCAATGACATGAAGATGACAAAAACAACAACAACAAATGATGATGACATGAAGATGCCAAGAAAACAACAACAACAACAATGAATGACAACGACAACAAAATGAAGAAAATTTTGAAGAGGACACACATGATGACCTCTTCACACACAAAATGGATAAATAAATTAGAAAATTTGTACTACCTACAACTACTAGTGAACCTACTTAGTCTCACTTGTGAACCATATCGATGAATCTAGTAGAGAACTGCTATGATGTATCATGGGACATTGAACCATGGTGATGAATCAAATTGAATTTCCATGATGTATCAAGTAGATGAATCATGTTATCATACGAGTCCATCGTGACATACATATGAACCTAGAAATACATGGTCTTTGTAAAACCCTAACTTTGGCTTATGGGGGTGGATGTTGGGATAAGCCCAACTTGTGCTGCGAGGATTCACCTCTTAGACATGTAAGTTACCACATGAGTTCAAATGAATGGGTTTTTTGTCAAAATGTAAGATTTTAACATGATTGTAATAATAGAAAGGGTTTTTTAATTTATTTCAGAGAAAAACTCTTAAGTTTTAGAAGAAAAAGGGGCCATTTTATTACCTTAAGCATGTAGGTGAAGGGGTTTCTTTAAATACCCTTGGCTGCACATTATATGAATAGTTTCTTAAAGGTGCACCACTCGAGAAATTGTGGCACCATATGGAAAATCCCTCTAGCCACCTAGGAAATGATAAATGATGAGATGGTTCAATAGCAAGAAGATGCAACCTTCCTAACCAATGATTGTAAAACACTAAGCCTATTTAAGAGGTGATTCCCTATCAATTATCTGCATTCTAAGATCATCATTGTAAAACACTAAGCCTATTTAAGAGGTGATTCCCTATCAATTATCTGCATTCTAAGATCATCATTGTGTCCATATCCTCTCTCTTTATGCTCTTGTACTTGGTATAGTGTAACCCTAATCTCCATCTCTCTCACTCTAATTGTAATACCATGGTTAAGCTAAGGCTCCTCCCTTCATAGCCTAATGTTATACCATTTGTGATTAGGGAGTGCGATTCCGTGCTTCCCAAAAATTTGTAGGTTTTTATTGAAGGTTCTTAAAAAACTATGCTCATATTGTTGTTTTGATGACGAGGACCAATTGAAAGCCAAGGGGAAAACCTTTCAGTAGGGTGAAGCCCAACAACAAAGTTTTGATGTTCTTAAGGGCACATTAGCTACAACTCTTATTTTGGCTATTGTGGATCCTTTGAAACCATGGATTCATTTCAGAAATGGATGCTAGTGACTAATCTATAGGAGTAGTCCTTCCACAATAGGAAAAGCTAATTGCATTTGAAAGCATGAATTTTGATTCAACACAACAGAAGTATTGTACTTACAAAATAGAACTATATGCAATAGTGTCTGCTTTAAAGATGTGATGACATTATTTGTATGGAGCTCAGTTTGAGATTGTATTATCTGACCATAAAAGCATAAAATTGATTACATAGCAGAAACGTTTGAAGCGTCAAAAGGCCAAGTGGGTTGATATTCTTTAGAAGTATGACAAAAAACTCTAGTATCATAAAGGATGATACAATCTGGTAGCAAATTCTCTTAGTCACATGCTTGTGACAAACTCTCTTCTCTTTACTGAGCTTCAAAGTGAGTTTTTGGAATCTCTCAAGGGAAAATGTGAGCATGATGATGAATACTCCAAAGTATGGAGCCACATGAAAATGAGGGACCTTTTCACTCCAATGTTGGTAGTGTGTCTTTTACCTCTACAAGCAGTTCTCCTCTTTTAAGTGATGAGTTGCAGCAAAGATGGAATAATTTTTCCATAGATAATGGGTATCTATCTATAAGGAGAGAGTTTTTGTTCCATAGCTATAGAAATTTGGTGCCAAATTCTTATGAATATCATGACAATCCAAGTTCAAGACACCTATGTATAAAGAAAAATTATTCGCTCGTACCACGATAGTTTTACTGGTCAGGCTTACATGGCTATGTTCAAGACTATGTCTTGCATTGCCAAAAATGTCAAGTAAATATAGTAGAGTGCTTGAAGGTAAGAGGTATCTTGCATCCATTAAATTTGATATTCCTAATGGTAAATGGTAAAGTATGTCTGTGGATTTTATTGTGGGTTTACAAACCACTATACGAGGTCATGACTTGGTATGGGTAGTCGTAGACCGATTGACTAAACATTGCAGTTTTATTCCATTTAGATATTGTCATACTAAGCGGGTCAACCAAGTGCTAGAGGATATGCTACGAGCATACATTGTTGCAAAAACAAGAACAAGGGACACCTCTACAGCAATGTCTCACAATAGCACTCAAGACACAAGATCAACACCACACATAAAATTAAAACAACCTCAATAAAACCGAAATTCAAATACATGTGATATCTTGGTAATTTACAAGCACACACCCATCCAAAGGACCACCGTGAAACTAGGAAGAACCTGCCCTGGCATGGATTTATAACGCATGCCAATCGATGCACTTGAGGAAAGAGCTTCCCCCTTCACTAAATTACTCTCCAAAACCATAATTTTGAAGTGTATACACACCAAAAAACGAGCGATGCATGCACTGCCATATCTTGTACCTTGTGGGAAATAGATTGTATCTCCCAAACCACAACCCCAAAAAAGATGATTTCAAGCCTCAAACTCTTTTGAAAAACAGTTTCTAAAGACCAAAAATTTCAAATCCATGCACCTCTACATGCAAAAATGGTGCAAACAGCAAGCTACCCTAGCACGACCACACATAGGCAAGGCTAGTTGAGGGGAAAAAATTGCATCAAAAAGCATGAAGAGGGCACAAGAACTCAAGACCTACCAAATTTTGATATTTGGCTGATTTTTATTTAGTTTTGACATGAGGTTTAGTTATATACAAGTGACACTTCAAAAAATTCACCTTACAGGCATCCAAGGTAATCCGACAACTAGCTTTACCCTAGCGACTTACATTGTATGTACATGTGCTTGCTAAAGCAGGATTAAAAAACCACAAAAATAAATCCCGCACCCCCTTTTGACATCGTGCATCATGTCCATATGTACAAATTTATAAAAAACGGGGTGTCCAAAATGTGTGCAACATAGTTTGTCAAACCCCGAGTCTGCTAGAGCATTCATGCTCAACAATAGACTATGCACAAGGTTATGTACAAAGATACATCATGTACAAAGGCATCATTATCTTATACCCTTACCACCACGGTCAAATGGAAAAAGTATTATCCCTTGCATCCATTGTGCACACATAAGGGAATCCTTCAAAGTCCCAAGGACAAGTATGAATCACTATTGAGCTCCAGCTCCAGCCAACAATATTTGTGTCATACAAACCAAAGGACCATGGATCAAAATTCTCACCACCGTGAGATGTATCACTCACAACAAGCGAAGATAAAACATCCACTGTATCCATGTCATCATGGCTGTCCAAACTTTCCAAGCTACAATCCTCTTCAGCATTCACAAATGCATGTGAGGTTTTCCTAAGCTATTTCACCCTTGCCAATGCATGGCATACACTGACTTGCATATCCTCATCCATCTCAACTTGCGGATCATCAAAGCCCCAATCAAGACTACCATCACAATCCACATCACCCAAACCATCCTCTTGCTCACAATAAAAATCATAACCAATAGGAAACTCAGAGCCACCAATAGCATCATCAACATCACAAACATCGATCTCAACATCCCAAATGGGTCCACATGCCCACAAGTCATGTGGAGACTATGTCAACTCATATGAATGAGGAGAGAAAATGTCACCCATAATCTCAACATGCATGTCATAACAGGAGAACTGATAATCATGTGATCCAAGTACATAGAAGTATGAGAGACCTCATCTTTGCAATCATTTGTATAGGAAACCAAATCATCCACATCATTGCTCTCTTTGTCATATATGTACTTTAGGGTTTTCTCTTTCACAATTCTGCTTTCACATAACTCCTCATTAAAATATACATCATCAAGAGACAAATCCTCATCTTCTACATCTAACTCAACATCATCATCACTCCTAAAATCATCATTAGTGATAGCGGAGCTCTAGTGGAAACCCATAGAGAAGTAGAAGGTTGATTGAAATCTTCCAACCATCTACCATAAGGTAAATTTTGGACTCTCAAAGGTGCCCTATAAGGACTTTGACTTTCTTTTTCTTGTCCAAAATGGGCGCATAGTAATTTTTTAACAAATGAGATCAAAACTTATCGAAACTTTTGGAATTAGAATGTACTCATTGAGATCTAACCATTGATATACATCATGCCATCAGATTCCTTATATTCTATAATATTTCATTTTTTGATGTGACAACTCAGTATTATAAATGGAATCTCTCCCCACATTTCAAATTAAATGGGGAGGCCATAACTTCTACAAATCAACTTCAAATTTGTAAGATTTTGTGGATTTAAAACCTAATTCCTAAGATCTTTCCAATGATATGTTAATTGATAGGGTTTTAACAAAGCCTTCATGGACTTCACCGAGTTTTCCACTTTGGACAAGAGAGACGAAGTCAAACATCCTTATAGAGCCCCTTTGAGAGTCCAGATTTTCCACGATGCTTGCTTCAAGAGATCAACAATGCTCCTCACACCCAACAAGTCATTGCAAGTAACCTTAGTGCCTAAACATCTTGGAAGAGTACCACTAAACAAGAAACTCTCTTCCTTTACATCCAAAACCATATCCTCAAGGATCTATAGCTTTTTCTTTAGAGAGAAAAACCTCATGTAGTGCATGTCTAACTTTGCTATGCTACTTAGCTTCAACTTACTCATCATATCATTCATCCTCGACAAGGTACCACTGAGATTGACCATGGAAGAACTTTTGCATATGGACCACCAAGACTAAAGGTAAATTAAGCCACCACTCCAATCAAACTATAAACCAAAGGTCACTTTTTGAAGCAACTCCTGGATGGAGAGCACCAAAACACTGTTGGAAAAACAAGAACAAGGGGCACCTCTATATAAATTTCTCCCGATAACTCTCAAGACACAATATAATCACCACACACACGACATCAAAACAACCCCAACAAACCACAACTCAAAGAAAAGTGATCTCTTGGGAATTTACAAGCACTTGCCTACCCTCCATGGAAACTAGAAAGCATCTGCCTTGGCATGGATTTATAGCACACTCCAACCAATGCACTTGAGAAAAATAGCTTCCCCCTTCACCAAAACACTCTTAAAACCACAATTTTGAAGTGTATACACACCAAAAAACGAGCGATCTTCCACAACTGACTCTACATCAAACTGCCTACTGTGGCTTGCCATATCCTGTACCCTGTGGGAAATAGATTGTATCTTCCAAACCATAACCCCAAAAGAGATGTTTCCAAGCCTCAAAAACTCTTTGTGTTTTAAAATAAAATAAAATCTAAAGACAACAAATTTCAAATCTATGCACCTCTATGTGCAAAACTAGTGCGAATAGCAAGCTACCCTAGCACGACCACACATAGACAAGCCTAGTCGAGGGGGAAAAACTGCATCAAAAAGTATGAAGAGGGCACAATGACCCAAGACCTACAAAATTCTGATATTTGGATGATTTTCTTTTAGTTTTGACATGAATTTTAGTTATATGCAAGTGACACTTCAAAAAACTCACTTATAAGCATCCAAGACAACCGGACAGCTGGTGCTACACTAGCTACTTGCATTGTATGTACATGTGCTTGCTAAAGTAAGATAAACACCCACAAAAATAAAACCCACACCCCCTTTTGACATCATGTGTCATGTCCATATGTACAAATTTACAAAAAATGGGGTGTCCAAAATGCATGCAACAATGTTAGCAAGAAGAAATTATATTTGGAAGGTTATCTTCCTATACATTAATTTGCTTACAATAGTGCTTAGCATGTCACGATTGGTTTTATTTCTTTCATGTTTATGGATGGTTTTCAAGAAAGGACACCAGTTATGGTGGGGTTGGCATCTGAAAAGCTCCAGCAGGTCAAGGACTTCCTCCAAGACCACATAGAAATGTTGCGACTCTCTCATCAAAATGTTCAACAAGCACAAGATCATTATAAAATGTATGCTAATGAGAAACATCATCAAGTTACCGTCAGGGAAGGAGAAGAAGTATGTTTGCATGTGCCAAAGTAGTTAAAAAATGTGAAGACTAGGCCAACACCTAAATTATCTTTGAGGTATTCTGGACCTTATAAGATATTCAATCGAGTTGGTGATATAGCCTACAAAATCTCGTTACTTGCTCACTCTTGAATTCATCTGATCTACGTACACATCATAATGTACGTCAAAAAGCATTACTCAAGGGGAAAGATAGACTTGAAGAAGGTGCCACTTGGGAAAACATTAGTGCTATTAAAAAGAAATTTTCCACTTTTGTTTTTTAGGAATAAAATGCTTCTCCAAGGGGGGAGTAATGTCAGGCTGCTAGGGAACTAGTTTGAACTCAACTCCTCTTGGGGCCCTACCTATTTGATGGCAAGAGTCTGGGAGGAGAGTTGGAGTTTAGAACCTCTTGTCTCATAGTTATAGGGTGTCCATGCTATCTAAATTAGATGAGCATCTCAAGGTAGTCTCCTTCTACTACCATGTACCCTATTTTATTAGCCATTTCAATAGAAGGTATTTTAAAACAAGCCCTTCTAATGATAGATTCACAAAAAGTATGCTCCTTAAATGACCAAAAAATTGACTTAAGAAGGGAATATATCAACTCCTATCGCAAGCTCTAAGCTCTTTAATTATTAGTGCTCACAAAAAACTTTTTAATAACCAATTAAAAAAGGGACGCAATGAAAGATCCATTTTTTGTAACTAAAGCGCATCTTTTCATAGGAATTGGCTTAGACAAGTGGTCAAGGGTGTAAAGCAAAAAATTAAGATCTTCCTTACTTATCTAAGGACTGCCTGATTATTAGAGGCCTTGCCAGAAAAATTTACAAATGTATACAAAGGACCTCGAATGTTACGAGACTCGAAACCCTCCTGTTGCATGTGGTTAACTACAATTGGAATAGCTGGCTTAATGGTTAATTATGTGTTGTCTATTTGAATTTTACAAACAGTGAGTGCATGATGGTTTGTAGATTGGAAGTCTTGGAGTTGACGAGGAGGCACCGAAAAATAGTAATTCTCTCAGTCATTCTATTCTACCCGAGTATTCTAGGTCTTTTATCAATAAGACACTATGGTTGCTTTGTATATAGGATAGTGAGAACCCACCCTAAGAGGGTCATGAAATAAGTAGTGTGTACCACTCATAACTAAAGTGGGACTAAAGTGTAAAAGAGGGGTGTATAATTTTTGGCACCATTAATAAATCAAATATCAAATAATTTCCTGCTTTTGCTACTTTAAGTAAGTATAGAAGGCTAGGAACCGGTGGGTCTTTGAAAACCACCCCTCAGTAGCTACCTTCACAAAAATTGTCCAAGAAATCAGGTATGTGATCGTATCCATTGGAAAAGGAAAAGCTCTGACGAATGGAATCAAGCAATCCAAGCCATCATAGTCACAACTAGGTAACAACATGTAAGGAATGTTTTGAAGTGACTTACCTCAACCTAGACTTGTGTAGATCCTTGATGTATTTTGTGGCCCCACAAGGGATCCCAAGCTTGAGGGTCATTCTTTTATGGTGAATCCAATACATCCACTCACAATTGTGAGTATGGAAAAGGTAAGTGCATCTTTTCAACTTTGTTTTTCTCAATACCTCTTTGCATGTGTAAACTCTCTGAAAAGCCAATATCTGAAAATATACTCTATCAAATTTGGCTCAAGAGGGATTTAATAGAGTCCTCTTCCTTGTTATATTTTGAGCTACATAGGTATTGCAAAAAAATGTAAATTTGTCAAGTAATGAAGCACTACAAGAATTGTATTTATCAGCTTGTAATTGTAGACCTGCAAGTACTATTTTCCATATTTCACAACAACTGAACTTATAATGTACTTCATCAAAACATTCTTAGAGGAGAATGTCTTAACATTCAAGAGGGAGGTTCTTGGTCCGTCTAGATTTCGAGGATATGAGAGGTGGTGACGAGCCCCTTCATCTCCTCAAAATGAAGACGGACCAAAAAATTATCCTATAGTATACGATCTAATTGCTACCTATGAAATACGTCCAACAAGTAAAATACTATTCGCTAAAAATAATCAAGCTCTAACAAGAATCTTCTCAACTCAATAGACTCACGAATTGCACAACCTACATCTGCATAAGGTATTGTTGATGTGACCACTCCAAGAGAATGCATTAAAATTGAGGGTAAAGGCATAAACTAATGGTATCTAGATCATTCCTAAACTCTAAAGTGTTCCATCCTTGAGGAAAGAGTCAAAAACTTGCACCTCCAATCACATACCACATACCAAAATCTCCAAGCTACTTACGAAGAGTCCAAAGAATGGGACAACCAAAGCTATAACGAATCAATTGTCTCATTACAAAGAACCAAAGAAATACACCAACCACCATATACAATGATGAATTGCAAACTATATCTTAAGTAACTTCATCAAAATTGAGAGTGAAAACTACTACTGATCTTCATTTGTATGGGACACATCTCAAGAGAGTATCACCCCACTCTCAAAATGAATCGGGAAAAAACATCCAATAGAAAGAAAAACACATCAATAGTGAGACTATAGCTAATGCAGGAAGATCAAGAGACCTTGCACCCAAGCTCTACAAGAGAATAAAAAGGTGCTATAAAAAGTGAAAAAATGGATTGTCAATCTTGTTCGCTGCACATGGAACCAATAGAACTCAAAGAAAGTAGTCTTCAAAAGTTGACTTCAAAGCTATCTCCACAACCATCTTTAAAGGGAGAACACTAACACCATGGATAATTTTCATAACTCTCTAGCACTCGCTTATCATCCTATATATCCATTGGACTAGCTCTTGGCTTGACATTACATTATGAAAATTTCGGACTCTCAAATGGGCCCTAAAGGACTTTGAATTTCTCCCTCTTGTCCAAAACGAGCGCATAGTAAGACTGTTATAAATGAAATCAAAACATTTTGGACCTTTTGGATTTAAAATATCTCATTGAGATCTATTTATTGATATATAGCATGCCATCAAATTCCTTATATTTTAGAAGATTCCATTTTTTGATGTGACAACTCCGTTTTATAAATGGAATCTCTCCCCACATTTCAACTTCAGTGGGGAGGACATAACATCTACAAACCAACTCCAAATTTATCAAATTTTGGGGATTTAAAACCCACTTTCTAAGATCTTCCTATGATATGTTGGTTGATAGGATTTTGACAAAGCATTCATGTACTTCACTGGGTTTCCCACTTTGGACAAGAGAAACAAAGTCAAACCTCCTTATAGGGCCCCTTTGAGAGTCCAAATTTTTCCTAATGCTTCCCCCTTGGAGAAGCGTTTTTGTCCTTGAAACCAAAAGTGATGATATCTTCATAATAAACACTAATGGTTTCCATAGTAACATTCTTGTCGCATCTAGCTATACATTTGCTCGATTAAGTAGGAGATTCAATGAAATTAAGAATAACACCATGATTTTTCACATTTTTGTTTGTTTGCAATCATTTGTTTAACCGGATTATATCCAAAATAGTGTATAGACTCTATTTATAACTCACTTGAGTATTTTATATGAGTTACCACAACTAGGAGGCGACAAAATGAATGACGAGTATCCAAACTTTTTGAAGGTGCTAGAGCATGTAAAGATACCTTTTTCTTTTCATTAAAGTGATATGCTGATGTAAAGCCTTGGGTGACTAGACCTAGGATCCTCCTCCCAGCCTCCCAATATAAAGGTAGGCTCTTAGCCTTATGCCCTAGCCGGATCCCCTTGTCCGCACTGCCTAGTCTGGCCCCTGGCCCACCAATCCGTGACTCCAAGGCCTTGCGCTTGTCCTGACATTACTCCCCCCTTAAGGAAGAGTTTTCATCCTCGAAAACAAAAGTGAGAAACTTCTTCTTAAGAGCACTAATGTTTTCCCAAGTGGCACCTTCCTCAGGTCGATCTTTCCACTTGATTAAAGCTTGTTGACATACATGATGACGCGTACATAAATCATGATAGTCAAGAATTCATTCAGGTTCATGCGATAAGGTAGGAGGTTCAACGTCATTGTCATCCCCATGTAATCGCTTACGTTAACAACTTACATGAAACACCGGATGGATACGAGAATGTGTAGGTAACGATAGTTTGTAAGCACGATCACCCACTCGTTTGAGTATTTTGAAAGGCCCACAATATCGTGGAGATAATTTAGGTGTTGGCCCACTTTTTAGACTTCCTAAATGCTCTGGCACACATAAAAATACTTCCTCCCCTTCCTAAAAGGTAACTTGCCGATGTTTCTCATCAGCGTACTTCTATACCGATCCTGCGCTTGTCGGACGTTCTGACGAGCGAGTTTCAGCATATCCATGTGGTCTTGGAGAAAATCCTTAACCTGTTGGAGTTTTTCGGTTGCCAACCCCACTGTAACAGGTGACCTAGGTTGAAAACCATACATTTAGCATGAAAGGACTAAATCTAGTCGTGACATGCTTAGCACTGTTGTTGTAAGCAAACTCAAGAAGAGGTAGATATTCATCCTAGTCTGTTTGTTTCTTACTAACGTATGCGCGTAGCATATCCTCTAGCACTTGGCTAACTCGTTCAGTTTGACCATCCGTTTTTGGATGATCGGCTGTATTGAGGTTGAATTGTGTACCCAATCGTTTAAACACAATTCTACAAAAATGATTGTTAAACTTGGGATCACGGTCACTGACAATGTTACTTGGCAAGCCATACAACTTGTATAAATTGTCCACAGATAACTTGGCTAATTTTGGAGTCTTAATCATTGATTTGGTTAGAATAAGCTTACATAGTTTAGTCAACCGGTCTACGACCACCCATACCGAGTCATGACCTTGTACAGTGGTTGGTAAACCCACAATAAAATCCATGGGGATACTTTCCCATTTACCATTGGGAATCTCCAAACGATGTAAGAGTCCTCCTGCTTTCAGGTGCTATGCTTTGTGAACATGACATTTTTGGCAATGCAAGATATAATCTTGAACAAAGCCATGTAAACCTGGCCAGTAAAATTGTCGTTGTACGAGAGCATAAGTCTTTTTAATACCCGGGTGCCCTGCACTTGGACTGTCATGACATTCATAAAGAATTTGGCGCCGAATGTCTGTGTCCATCGGTACACAAACTCTCCCCTTATGCAGTAGGTACCCATTGTCGATGGTAAAATTCTTCCATCACTGTAGTTCATCACTTGACAGAGGAGAACTATGTGTGGAGGTTAACGATACACTACCAGCATTGGTGTGAGAAGGATCCCTCGTTTGCACATAGCTCCACACTTTGGAATATGTGTCATCCTGCTCAAATTTTCCCTTTAGAGAATATAGAAATTCACTACGAAGTTCCGTGAACAGGAGAGAATTGATCTCAGGCATACGACTAAGAGCATTAGCCACCACATTGTATCGTCCTTTAGATGCCAAAGCTTCTCATCATATTCCTGAAGAATATCAGCCCACCTGGCTTTTCGACCCTTCAAATCGGTTTGTTGTGTAAACCATTTTATGCTTTCATGGTCAAACACAATCTCAAATTGAGTGTCATACAAATAATGTCGCCATGTTTTTAAGGTAGACACTATTGAATAGAGTTCGCGTTCATAAGCAGAATAATTCTACTATGCTGAATCAAGCTTCTTGCTTTCAAATGCAATTGGCTGCCCTTCTTGTAGTAGGACTGCTCCAATAGCACGGTCACTCGCATCCGTTTCCAAAACGAATGGTTTCAAAGGATCTACAATATCTAGAATTGGTGCTGTAGCTAATGCATCCTTGAGCGTATCAAAACTATGCTGCTGAGCGGGTCCACACTGAAAGGTCTTGCCTTTGCCTTTCAGTTGGTCCGTCATGGGAATAACAATGTTAGCATAATTATTAACAAACCTTCGTTAAAAACCTGCAAATCCTTTAAAAATCTATAACTCTTTCAGATTTGCACGAAAAGGCCAATGCCGAATGCTATCCACTTTGGATTGATCCATGTGTAGTCTAGTAGTAGCTGAAATAACATGCCCAAGATAGTGAATTTCCTCTTTCAAGAAATCACACTTAGACTCCTTGGCATATAATTGATTTGTTCGTAACAATTCGAACACCTGCCTCAGATGTTGTAAGTGTTCTTCCTCAAAAGCATTGTATACTAGAATGTCATCGAGAAAAACGATGACAAATTTGCCCAAGTATGGCTTCAAAACACTATCCATAAGTGTCATGAATGTAGCGGGTGCATTACTTAACCCAAAAGGCATAACCAAAAATTTGTAGTGTCCAAACCTTGTTTGGAATGCAGTTTTGGGTATATTAGCAAGTCAAATATGTATTTGGTGATAACCTGACCGCAAGTCTATTTTTGTAAAGCTACGAGCATGAGTGAGCTTGTCAAACAACTCATTGACGCGTGATAATGGGTATTTTTTCTTAACAGTAACCGCATCTAAGCCACGGTAGTCTACGCATATGCGCTTACTACCATCTTTTTTCTTCACTAATAGGATAGGAGAAGCCCATGGTGAAGAATTGGGTTGGATAAACCCTCTGCTAAGATAGTCAACAACCTGATGTTCCACCTCAGCAGCTTCAGAGTAACTCATCCGGTAGGGTGGTGTTAACTGAGTCAACGTCAATTAACAGAAGCTGCTAAAGACTGAAGACGTACGGATGCACATCGAAGATCAAAGTGAAGAAGCAGTAAAGATTGGAGTTACACACTTTCACATTTTTCTAAAATGGCCATGTACTGTAATTTCCCGATTTATTTAGCCATTATGATAATTGTAACGTGTTACGGGCTCAATAAGAGTTCCAAGATGTAAAGTATAGGTCACTTAGTGTACCTAGGTTGCAGATACAATAAGTGTGGAGTCTCAAAGGTCTTGGGCGCCGGACATTACACTTTTTAGACCTTGGATAAGATATAAAAGCCAAATTTGTAAAGATTTTATTAAGTTTTTGGATAAGAAATACACAGCGTGAGCTAAAGGCGCTCACTTCTCTCCTTGTCGTGCTTCCTACTCCCTCTCCGGTTGTCACATTGCGAATGCGTTTGTTGCATTGCAACCAGAGGTAAGAGCTCTACGCATTGACGTAAGCAGTTCACAGTATTTCGTAGCTTTTGGCATCGCCAACCCACGGCCTAATTTCATCATAACTAGGAATTTACACTTTTAAATCAAAAACTAAGCATAGGCGGGGTATTGGGGCATCATTGCTAAGCATTTAGATGCATTCTGGGTCGAAAACGACTAGATCAAAAATCCATTGTTGTTAATAATCGTGATTTTGGAACTTGACCTAAAGTGGGGTTTGAGGCCATAGGTATGTGTGCTTAGGTCTTATAAACTTGCCCTAGAAGTTTCGTTACGTTTGGATGTTGTTTGATGCTGTAACGAATCTGAATTGTTTGCCGCCGATGAGCGATTGGCTTTTGGTGATTTCAGTCACTTGAGTGTAGCTTGAGTTAGATGCGAGTTGTTAGTTGTTTTTCAAGAGATTGACAACCTCTTGTAGCCTCTATGCACTAGTCGAGTCAGCTTCGTCCCATGGTTTGACAAATTAATTGTGGTTCTCACTAATACTGCAATAAGATAGGATGGTGAGGTTAGACATGCGTCCCACATTTGGCGCCGCTGCCGGGAATAGACCTAAACTAGAGAAAACACGAGCGTCTTGTGTAACTTTGTCCCATTAACTTCCTCTAGGTTCACCTAGAGTAAAACTTTCTTTTTAGAAACCTCATAGCTTAAGATTGTCGTCTTTTGAGTGTAGAGGTAGCTTGGAGGTAAGTTGTACTTGCCAAGTGCCTTTAGGATTGTAGGATTTTAAATTTAGATTAGGATTTGGAGAATGATTGGTAGGCGAGACAAGTCTTAAGATCAAGGCTCTGAAAAACATAAAAAACACAAGAAAACGAGTGTTTGTGGACACTTTCCACAACCCCATTGCATGAGAACCTAGGAGTAGGGTAAGTAGGATCCAAGGTGGATTTTAGAACATTGCTAACTCCAAACGAATCATCTGTGAGTTGTTTATGTGAAGTTGCAGAGTTTCAAATCTACGGCTAGAAATAGCACGAAAAGGACACTTGGATAAGCTCAAGGACACTTTGAGGTAAAATTTTTAAAAGTTTACCAAAACTCAGATTATTTACTTTTTCTTGACATTTTTGGCCAAATTAAGTTTTGAATTTATTTATAGGTTCAAATTAGATCATGAAAAGACTGTCTGACTGAAAAAGTTCAAAAAAGTGTCAGTTTTGGGCCAAAAGTTAATAATCATGATTATTAACTTTCAGCTCAGATTTCACCATTGACTCCTTGCATGTATACAAACAACTTTTGTAAAGGCCCAAAAGATTTGGATCACCAAACTGACAAAAAACTGGGTAAAAACTAAAGTTTGTACTGACTTTTTCAGTTTTGAGTGTAAATTGGGGAAAAATTTGTCCAAACTTGATGAAACTTGATTCATAAGCTTATATTGATGTGATAAACATGTGTATATGCTCAGTTGATTAAAAAGATGAAAAAAGTTACCATTTGTAAATAATTACGATTATTTACATCTATTCCATTGTTCAACTTTTTTGACCAAGTCAGCATACCACTAGTTTTACCATGTTGTAATAAGCCCACTAACCAAATTTGGTAAGATTTGGATCACTAGATTGAAAATTGTGTCCAAATTTGTAAAGTCAGTATGCGGACAGAAAACTGATGACCATTTGCCCAAAAATAGTCCAAACTTGATGAAACTTGGCTAGAGATCTTAACTTGAGGTGCTTAATATATCTATGTCAAGATTGGACAAAAACTTGCAAAAAATTTGTCAGAGTAAATAATCGCGATTATTTACATATGTTCCAAAAATTGATAGTCTTGCATATTTAGGCATACCACAAGTCAAGCATAGCAAGTAGACCCCACAAATCAATTTTGGTGAAATTTGGATCACAAAAGTGAGACTTATGCCAGATTCTTGAAATCAGAGTCTGCGGACACGAAATAGTTGATAAACTTGATGAATCTTGTCCAAATTAGGTTTTGACTTGACTCGGAGACTCAAAAGAGATCATAAAAAGTCTGTTTAGGGATAAAGTTGAAAAAAGTTGTCATTTTAGGTCAAAAGTTAATAATCGCGATTATGAACTTTTGGCTCAAAACTGATCAAGGTTGATACAAGTGATTCATTACATGTGTAGAAACAACTTTTGTAAAGGCACAAAAGATTTGGATCACAAAACATGCCAAAAACTTACTAATAATTGAAATCTGACTGAATGTCGAGAAATTGAGTCTGACTTGATGAATCTTGTCCAAATTAAGTTTTAACTTGATTCATAAGCTCAAAATAGATCATAAAAAGACTCTCCTCTGAAAAAGTTGAAAAAAGTTGTCATTTTAGGTCAAAAGTTAATAATCACGATTATGAACTTTTGGCTCAAGACTGATCAAAGTTGATACCAGTGATTCATTACATGTGTACAAACAACTTTGGTAAAGGCACAAAAGATTTGGATCACAAAACATGCCAAAAACTGAAATCTGACTGAATGTCGAGAAATTGAGTCTGACTTGATGAATCTTGTCCAAATTAAGTTTTAACTTGATTCATAGGCTCAAAAGAGATCATAAAAAGGCTGTTTAGGGAAAAAGTTGAAAAAAGTTGTCATTTTAGGTCAAAAGTTAATAATCGCGAATATGAACTTTTGACTCAAAACTGATCAAGATTGATACCATAGACTCTAAGCATGATTGCAAACATCTTTTGTGAAGGCTCATGAAGTTTGGATCACAAAACACACCAAAACCTTGATAAAAACTAAAATCTGTACTGAATGTCGAGAACTTGAGTGTGACTTGGTAAATCTTGTTCAAATACAGTGAAACTTGACTCATAGGCTTATCTTGATGTGTTAAACAAGTGCACATGCTCAGATGACCAAAAATCACCAAAAGTAAATAATCACGATTATTTACTCTTGAAAAAAAAAGTTCTCAAAAAAAACCTGGAGTAAATAATCACGATTATTTACTTTTGCTCCAGAATTGAAAAATTTTGCACAATTGAGTATACCACAAGGTCAAGCACATCAAGTAGACTCCGCAAATCAAATTTGATGAAATTTGGATCACAAAATTGAGACTTAAGCCAGATTCTTGGAATCAGAGTCTGCGGACACTAAACAGATCATAACTTGGACAAATCTTGATCGAACTCAACCAAACTTGTTCAAAGACCACAACAAGGTAATTAGTTGGCAAAACAAGCCTAAAAAGTATAGAAACCGAGGAAAGTAAATAATCGGGATTATTTACTTTTGAACCCTAGAAAAAAGATTTTGGACTTTTGAACTTGTACAGTGCTAGAACAACATAATACAAGGCCACTGGTCAATTTTGGGTTCCATCGAATCCAAATTGGTACCTCTTAACTCAGTTTCAAGTTGCAGATTAGTCCTTTAGCTCCTTGCAAGGGTAGAATTTGGAAATATTCTCAATTGCTGACTCACTTAGCTCAGATTGAAGAACCAGGTTGCAGGCAAAGAATTGGGAGCTTGACAAGAGCTGAATTCAAGTCAAGTGGAAAAACCGGATAACAATCTAATCTATAGGTTAGGTTATTTAAGGCCTAGATTTTCATAATTTCAAAGGCTGAAATTAATTTTGACACTTTCGAGCTAGAGTTAATAAACTCTTGTGAGTTGAAGAGAAATCGACTGCCAAAAGTACTTTGGCAAAGGCAGTCTTATCAAACTTGAGCAGAAATTTTTTTGCTAATCAATACCAAAGTCTACTAGGAGACAGTTTTTAAAGAACCAATCGACATGGACTCATCTCGAGCTGAGAGTTCAAGTACAGCAGAGCAAGCCAGTAGCAGTGGTAACACAGGTACAAGTGCAACAAAGCAGATTTTATAGCTTTATGGCTACAATGGAGATAAAGTCTTGTATACAGATTCAAAAGACCATAGATACTTGATGAATAGCAAAAGCAACATAGGAGCCAAGATCCTACTGATCAGAGTAAAACCAGATTCAGAGAACTCCCAGATGTTCACAGACTTCAGTGGAGCCAGGTATTGCAAGCTCAAAGATAAAGTGCAGATGTTCACAGACTTCAGTGGAGCCAGGTATTGCAAGCTCAAAGATAAAGTGCAGATAGAAGTTCAAAAACTCAACTCGAGTGTTTATCCAGAAATCTGCACAAGCCAGCAAAACATACAGTTAGTGCATATGCAATCAGGGTCATTGTACATGGACTACAGTGGTCAGATCTTCAATCGAGAACCAGAAATGCAAGATCCAACAGATCAGCCAATAGAAGCCAGTCTAATTGGAGAACCAAACCAAAGACGGTACAAAGGTCAAGATGGAGCAATCTATAGCTTGATGCTTAGTGTTTTCAAAGAAGATGCCAACAACTTGGCAAGCATACAAGCAGAAACTTCTTAGCAAGAGTTTGACATGACAGAGCCAATTGAAATACCACCAGTCATGGCATATTGCTCAGATTGTGGACAAAAAGGTGGACATTTTTCTGAAGATTGTCCAAGAAATCCTGACAACAGGGATACATCAACTGCCAAGCAAGATACAAAGCAAATTGGAAATGTGAATCTCGATGTAAGTGAATTTAACTCGTCACTTTTTATGCAATCAGATGATTCTGCATTATCGTTAGAAGCACGGTTCAAAACACTACAAGTTCAAAGTCAGCATAAAGATGCACAATTACGTGAAAAGCTTAAAATTGATTCTTTGAACAACAAATTCTTGCATGAATTTAGTCAAGGTGTCGAGCTATCACCAAAGGTTGAAAAGAATGTGAGATTTGCAAATGATTTTAAATCCACTGACACAAGTGTGCAATCATTCACGAGTCTACGAGACACATCAAACAGAATGATGTTAGCTTTGTATGGTACCCATAATTCATATGCACACTATGTGGACCAAAAAGGACAATTGTACAAAAGGGATCAACCAGTGTTTGAACGGCCCACATACCAATTCATAGAAGTACGTCCAATTATAGATCAAAAAGGATGGTTCATTTTAGAGGAAAGAATCTATTATAGCCCATCCTCTCTAGAGCTGAAGGATATTACTCAAGTGAACCCAGAGATTTGTTCAGAGCCAAACTCTCCTCCGTCGAAAATCAGACTTCGATGTTGTGACCAAACGAGCATATACTTTGACCAAAATAGTCGTAGATATAGACAAGAGTCTAGCATCTATGATGCATTGGGTCCTGAAATCACAGAAGCTCAAATCATAGGAGACCCATGGGATAGACATTATCAGGGCAAAGAAAATGCTATCTACAGATTGACTTGGGGAATAATTTGTCATGTTTCTCGAAGATACATAGGAAACTATGCAGAAGGTTTACAGATACCAAATGTGAACAGTGCTAGCCAAAGTGCACCTTCACAATCCCAAAAGGTTAGACTCAACCAGAGCCAGACAGTTTTGAGCTCTCACAATGAAGCAGGCTATAGTGATCACCCTAGGAAGGGGGGAGCTGCAAATTCATCAAGCTCAGCTCTAGTACCAGAAAATGCTACACCAGCTAGAAGCCCAAGAACTTCTAGCCAGCAGACCCCTTCAAAGCAAAAACCATTGAAAGGTCATATGGTTGTTGGAAGTTCTCCATTGACCCAGAAACCATCAAAATTTGCAGAAACATTCTTCTATGAAGATCATCGAGGGCAAAAGCTTCAGTTGATCTCCACAAGTCAGGGTCAAAAACCGACAAATCCAATAGTGCTCAAGCAGTTGGATGAGACCAAGCTCCCATATGCATATCGAGATGCAAATGGCAATGATTCTTAGTAGGTTCATGACCTTGTACAAGCCCCTATGGATGCTAAACCTGAAGTCAAGGACTATCTGAAGATGATGCAAAGCCTCAAGCTACCAGAACAGGTGATAAGAAAGACAAAATCAATGAAAGCTAAAGTCCAAAAGGCCATACAAAGGTCACCATCAAAATCTCCTTCGAAGAGACAGATTCTGCCAGAAAGCACAGTGGATCTTCTAAGATCAAAAGTTACTCAAATGCAGGAACACAATGCTCAACAGTTGCAAGAAAAAGGTGCAGTATTACAACAAAACAAGCCAACATCCACGGAGCAGGTGGTCAAAGCAAAGAAAATGCAGATAAAGTTCAACCAAGTTCAATCAAGTGCAACATTGTTGGTGGTGAAAACGAAGAAAAACTCTCAAGCAAAGTAAAGCTAGATTTTCGGTTAGACAAGTACCTCATGTCCTTTCGCACTTGGAAAAAATGTGGTCAACCACAACTGGAAGATGCTCCTGAATTTGTGAGCATATCAGGAGACAAACGAGCAGAATGCTGGGGAATCATCTCCAACACACCATTGAGTAAGTTCACAGATCATCAAAGCTCAATTCCACGTGATCACAACAAACGATATGCCAGAAGACATCACAATGGGAATGCCAATGGCCCAGAAGATGTTAGACATACAAAATTCAATGAATATGCAGTCTTCAAAGGCAACAAATAATGAAGACCAAGATTGGTCACCCGTGGACGACAGTACAAAGTCCTCAAGCATAGTTAAAATGGAGACTGATGACAAAGCAAAGCATATTGAAGATGATTCATCTCCATCGAGCAGAACTTTAGAAGAGCTTAAAGCAAATCAGGCAATAGCAACCACAATAGCTATGGAGAAAAAAATGCCACCAAAGCTAGAAGGAACGAAGATCAAAATTGCATACAAAGGTAAAGCTAAAGTGGAACTTCCACCGATTAGCAAAGAAGATGTGACAGCATATGTCTCTACATTAGAGAACCCTCATGGATCGGCTTCTTCAAGCAAGTCAGGATTTCAAAACTTCAAGTCAATTGCTGACCCAACTAAAACCTCTAAGGAGATACCCAGAAAAGCAAAGGTATATCAGTCAAAGTACTCAAGAAAGCAAAGGAAAGTCAAGCAAGTGTTTGTTCCGAGCAGTTTAGTTAAAGTCAACGATCCAGTTTGGATTAAGGACAGGAAATCAACACATGAAGACAAACACATGGGATGGATAGCATCACAATGGAGCTTAAAAGAACAAGAATACTATGGAGGTAACATACAAATATGGGTGCCAAAACCATAGGTTAGAGCATATGAAGTAACTTCAAGTCCCTCCCAAGAAAGAAGGCCCACAAGGTATCAACCTCGACAATATCCTAGGATACCTAAGAAGCAGGTATACAACAGAACAACATTGAATGATGATGAAGTCTACCACGGCTCACAAAAGGATACAAAACAAAGATGGATCTCAAAAAATGTTCTTCTTGGACAAGGATTCTAAACAGGGTATACAAAGATTTGGCTACCAGTCAACCACAAGCCAACTGCAACTACACCAGACTTGCATGAAGATCTCAACATCTCAACAAGACCTAAAGCTCAACAAAGTCAACAAAGGAGTGACAAAGGTCATCAAGAGGTTTGGATTCCTAAGTCTTCCAATGCTCCTAGTCAAAAGCCAGATCCCAAAAGTGAACAAAGGGCTCCAACAACATCAAAGACTTCTATCAACAGGCTAATTGGAGAATCAAACAACCAATGGAGTCTTCACAGTCAAAGAAGAACAACCCAACCAACGCGAATGCAGATTCAAAGATGATAAAACAAGTATGGCAAAAGAAACCTTCAATGCCAACTTGGTCCTTCACTAATCCTCTTTTTGAGGATTCAAGCTTACTTTTACCTGAAGAAATATTTGTAGTAAGCACAAGAATGTAAAAAGTCAAGTCGCCAGGGTGCAAAAAACACTCTTTGGCATAGTCAGAGTCGGGCTGCTGAGCCATAAAATGAGCAAAGCATTAGTCCCAAAGCTTCAAGTCATATTAAACTCTGTGCCGGGAGTCGTAGTTATTAGGCTTATGCTCAAGCTGGAAGATTTGAGCATATCTAAAGTCATGTTGCTCATGCTGGATGAGATGAGCATAAGAGTCGAAGTCTATTAACTTACAATTGGTGGAGTGTTGTAGAGTCCAACACTCACGCACAGTGCACAGTAAGATGAAAGCACATATCCTCGTCAAAAAAAATCATTCTTAAAGGGGTGCCAGCTTGCAAAGCCATGTCATGTACTTTGATATAGCTACACCATCTTTCTCAAGAACCCCTCAAAATCTTTCTTGCACAGCATATTGTTTCCCATGCATTTTTGTGTATGCATAATAGGATGTCCCACAATTGGACATATGCATCAGACACTCTTTCTTGCTTCCACCTATGCACCTTGATTGGACTACAACAGGCAAACCAATGTTCCATCATGCTACCCTTTCAGATTTGCTACCTTTTTAATTCCATATCTATCAGCAATTAATCCCTTGAGTACTTTATTAATAAGTACTCCAATAATGCGCGTATCCCAACGGCACTTTTTTCCCAATGGGTTTTTTTCCTTTGGTCATCCAGGTATAAGACCCTAATTTAGAACCTCATCATTCTACTTCCCTTGTACATATTTTTCATAAATAAACAGCAAGCTCATCATGATGCTATAACAACAGACAAATGCAACATCATCTCTCAAAATCAACTGCTCGGACCAATGAAGATGTTGCAGCAAATTGAACCTCATCACCAAATCCAATGACAAACTGAAGATCATCCCATCAACAACCAATCAAAACCTTCCAGAGCCTCCAAGGACACTTTTTCAACAGTGCCCGAGGACAGGCACTAAAATAGGAAGGGGGGAATGTTAACTGAGTCAACGTCAGTTAATAGAAGCTACTAAAGACTGAAGATGTACGGATGCACATCAAAGATCAAAGTGAAGAAGCAGTAAAGATTGGAGTTACACACTTTTCACATTTTTTCAAAATGGCCATTACTGTAATTTCCCCATTTATTTAGCCATTGTGATAATTGTAACGTGTTACGTGCTCAATAAGAGTTCCAAGATGTAGAGCATAGGTCACTTAGTGTACCTAGGTTGCAGATACATTAAGTGTGGAGTCTCAAAGGTCTTGGGTGCCGGACATTACACATTTTAGACCTTGGATAAGATATAAAAGCCAAATTTGTAAAGATTTTATTAAGTTTTTGGATAAGAAATACACATCGTGAGCTAAAGGCGCTCACTTCTCTCCTTCTCGCGCTTCCTACTCCCTCTCCGGTTGTCACATTGCAAATGCGTTTGTTGCATTGCAACCGCAGGTAAGAGCTCTACGCATTGACGTAAGCTATTCACAGTATTTTGTAGCTTTTGGTGTCGCCGACCCGCGGCCTAATTTCATCATAACTAGGAATTTACACTTTTAAATCAAAAACTAAGCATAGGTGGGGTATTGGGACATCATTGCTAAGCATTTAGATGCATTCTAGGTCGAAAACGACTAGGTCAAAAATCCACTGCTGTTAATAATCGCGATTTTGGAACTTGACCTAAAGTGGGGTTTGAGGCCATAGGCATGTGTGCTTAGGTTTTATAAACTTGTCCAGAAGTTTTGTTACGTTTGGATGTCGTTTGATGCTTAACGGATATGAATTTTTTGCCGATGAGCGATTGGCTTTTGCTAATTTCAATCACTTGAGTGTAGCTTGAGTTAGATGCGAGTTGTTAGTTTTTTTCCAAGAGATTGACAACCTCTTGTAGCCTCTATGCACTAGTCGAGTCAGCTTCGTCCCATGGTTTGACAAATTAGTCGTGGTTCTCGCTAATACTACAATAAGATAGGATGGTGAGGTTAGACTTGCGTCCCACAGGTGGTTTACTTATTGGTTTACTGCCTACAACCACATCGGTGCTACATTGCACCAATCACTGTTGGTGGATGAGATGAGAGAGAAGCATGCAGCATTGAGGAATGCTCAACAGATTCAATATTAGACAAGAAAATGAGACAATGAGTAACTTATCAGAAACGAGTTGTATAAGCTCAACTGTACATATCATTGGTGAGGAAGGCACATCCTTCTCTCCTAACAACAACACATGTGCTCCATGGGATTCAAACATCAAGCTGTTGTACTCATAGCTATGCTTCAGTGATGGTCCTAGGCTATGCAACCATTCCCTACCAAGTACCATGTCTGCCCTCTCCATGTTCATAACTTGAAAATCCAAGGATGTGGAGTAGCCTTGTACTTCCAACGGTACATCTCGGACTTGAGTATCCCAGATTTCAGCATCATAACCATTCATCATTGCTACCTTGTAGTGGTGAGAACTTGGAGTTTGAGGAAATTTGAGTTTTTTCACCAATGCATAATTAATGAAATTGTGAGTAGCACCATCAGCTACCAAGATGCACACCTTGTGCCCTCACAGATATCACTGCATACGCACTAACTCATGTGGTCCAAAGGTCTGTTGCCACATGGAAGCTGTGATACAGCATTCATGCACCACCTCGGTGTGTGTTCTTCCACTGTAGAGAATCGTAAGGAAAACTCAAGAGGCAGCAATCGCACCGTGTGCACTGCTTTCTCTTGGCCATGAGCAGCAGATTTCCCCTTGGGACAATCCTTTTTGCCATGGCTGCTTCCCAAGCATTGAAAACATAACTTCTCTTTTTTAGCCTTATCAAAGTCCTTAGGAGAGAGAGGACCCGGAACCCCTTGGGTTTTTTAGCTGCTTCAAAATTGGCTACTATAAATTTCCTCTTGTTGTGCCCATACTGTGTACGTGTATTACCATGTGTATTAGCACGCACGTGATTATGATGTGATTTCTTTTCATTTGGATCATCATGAATGTGTGCTTTCACTATTGTTTTAGGGTCCTCAGTCTTGACTACTTCTTAAGCTCTGGCATCAGACCGCGGATAAACCCATGTACTTGCTGAAAGGTGTCTAGTCCTTACAACTTGAGGATAACATCTCAATAGTGAGAGATATATTCAAGTAATGATGGGTGTTGGCGCATGGAACACGTATCCCAAGCTATTCAATTTTGATTTGCCTCATTTGTAGGCAAGAATTCTTTGTGAAACATAGCCTCAAAGGCTGCCCAACTCTGTGGTATGATATTCTTCTCCTTGAGAGACATCCACCATTTGTAGGCCTTGCCTTCCAGAGTTAAACTTGTTTGTAGTGCTTTGACTGTACCCGAAGTACGCCGTAAGGCGTAAATTCCATCCCACTTGCTGAGAAAGATATTCATTGCATCCTTATAGCGATCTCGGTCTTCTCCTTTAAAAGTCGGTGGTTTGGTGTTTTTCAATAACTCATCCACCTCCTTTGCAATGAGAGTGTGCAAAGAATCTGGAGATGGACCTTGTCCATGATCAGAAGGGCTTTGCCCCTGAGTAGTAGTGTGCTCATGCATGTGTGTGTCAACATGGCCCTTGGCCTGCTACTGCGTAAGTTGTATCACTAACATAGATAATTTAGTGACATTTTCATTTAAAGATGCAAAATGTGCTTCCATTACTAATATGCGTGTCTGAAGTGCACGAAATTCTTGAATATCAAACAACTCATAAGCGTCATCACCTCCCGTAGAGTCGTGAGCACTCTCCATGAGAGCATCTGGCCACGAGCCATCATGGGTAGGATCAGGTGTATGATACTCGAAATCAAAAGTCATATTGATATCTGAATCCATGGCAACAACGTGCAGTGGAAGGAATAGAAAGAAAAATACCTTAGAGTCGAAAAATAATCCCATAGTCGTAGTTGGCACCGGAGTCGATAATTAGCCTTGCTAATTATGTTGGATACTAATTTGAAAGAGTCATCGTCAACGAAGGTTTACGTGATGCTAAATTTTTTGCAATTTGGAAGAAGGAATGAGAAATTGACGTCTTTTGAAGAAATTCGCGACCCGTTGGCGAGATTATGTTGCCCTTGCTATACAGTGGTTAAATTGCAAAATTTTGCATCTTATTGATTGTTAGCCTGCTGAACAATATGCCGTGAATCAAGTTCCATGCCCTTGTTATATGCCGAGACGCCTTTCATTTGCAAGGGTGTGTGCCGGGGTGGGCATGCACCCCAGGTCTAAAATTTTTCCCAAAGTTTTTGGGCCTTGGGGAAAATATGAAAAGCCCTCTTGTAAACGGCGATGGAAGCTGTTGCAGGCCACCGAATAGACGAGGGGACTCCTAGCGCTCTATGTGGTGCTCCAATGGGGCCACCAAAGAGACCAAATCTCCTCAACAGCGTCGCATGCACCAATCAAGGCCAAAACCAAGCAATCTTGAGCAGGTGATCCTGTCGCCGTCCTCCCTTGCAAGCGGGGTTGCCAATAGGATCACTCTCGTCGAGGCTATGGTGGGGGGAAGGCACGCCCTCATGCACATGCAACAAAAGCTCCAAAAAAGTGGGGCTCTCCGCGCCCTTGTGTCCCAAAAAGCAACTTGGCTCTTGATACCTGTGTAAAGCCTTGGGTGACTAGACCTGAAATCCTCCTCCCACCCTCCCAATATAAAGACAGGCTCCTAGCCTTATGCCCTAGCCGGATCCCATGTCCACATTGCCTAATTTGGCCCCTGGCCCAGTTCGTGACTCCTTGGCCTTGCCCTTGTCCTCCCAACCTCCCAATATAAAGGCAAGCTCCTAGCCTTATGCCCTGGATCCCCTGTCCACACTGCCTAGGCCCAGGCTCCTGGCCCAGTCCGTGATTCCCTGGCCTTGCCCTTGTCCTGACACAGCTGACATATCTCATCAACACAGATTAAATCCATGACTTGTTGTTATTGATCCTTAATAAAAACCTCACTATAATTGGAGATCAAGATTGAAACTCTAATATAAACATGTAGGGACTAAACCTAGTTGCAACATGCTTTGAATCATGATAAGAAACTCTAAACTAGAGAGGTATCTTTCCAATTGGATTGCTTCTCAATGGTCATATGCTCTTATCATATGATCTAGGACTTGATTAGTACTTGCAAGATTCTCCTTTATCTCTAGATGAGTGGCAGTATTGATATTGAGTTGTTTCTCCCTAGCCATTTATAGATAGTGCTTGAGAAATGACTAATAAACATGGGTCAAAATTGATCCCAATATTGTTGAGTAAACTATGTAATCGATATAGATTCTTAAAAACCCAACTTGAGAGATTAAATAATGATATGAATAAACTCACAATCCATAAACTTTAGGAACTTGCATTTGAACGAGAAGCTCCTCAATCACTTATGGTGCTCTATGAACATCACATTTGACTTACATAACAACTAGGGCACCTCATTTATCATAAGGATTGGCCAAAGCATTTCTCAAGTCATTAATTATATTGTGAACATCCATCATTCAATGTTCTCAAAGTGTCATTGTTCCGAGTTCAAGAACTTAAAGTCATCTCTTCAGTGAACCATATTTGGTATAGATATTGATAGGCACTGCCAAGAACAAAATTTGCAAACATATCTACCAAAGAATCTCAAGCATTATATTATAAATAGATATATCTCGGCATTAAGCCCTCAAACCCTAAACTGTGTTTGACTTATTTATCTGCAATCATCGATACTGCAAAGAGTGACAACTCTTTTGTAAGAAAAACCTAAAAATCCTTATTTTTTTGTGTTTTTCTCCCAACAAACGTGGGGCATCACGACAGCGTGCTCGGGGTGGCCGACAGGGTTGGTAGGTGATGAGTGAACCCCGATCATGTTTGGGGTTGGTGTGCCGACGATGATGAGCTCCTGCCCAGGGCGCCGTTGTCGAGGATAATGGGTCCGCGAGGTGAGCTGAGGGGCTACTTGTTGTGGGAAATAAGAGAGACAAGATGCACGACACAAAGCAAAAGACTCCAACAACACCGTAAATGCTTAGAATTGACAACTTGAATGTTTTAAGCTGCTAATAATTAGTCAAAGTGGAATTCAATTGCAAACATTTGCCGTTAATGGCACTGATAGAATTAAGAGAGTTTAATGCTCTCAAATTCGACCAAGACTACAAAATTTCCACTTATGCCTACCACCATTAGAGAATTTTGGAAGCTGATTAGGAAAAGGAAGTATCTAGAAAATATTCCCTGCCTACTGATGCCCTTGTATCCCCCAAATATGGTAGAGAGAGAGATGAAAAGAAATCTTGAAGCCATGCTTACTTATGTGCTACTTCTTTAAGCCATGAGAGAGAGCTTGAATCCCTCCGTGACCCAAGCTTTAGCTTCCTTCACCATATAAATTGTCCCCTTGTCCACCTCCAAATCCCCAAGGTCGAGAGCAAGAGAAAACCCTTGAGCTTAGTCATCGCAAGAAAAAGTCTAGCTTGCTTCAATCCTCTTGGTTCATAACCGCTTCATGCCGAGACCCAAGCTTGAGAGAGAGAGAGAGAGAGAGAGAGAGAGAGAGAGGGGAGAGATTTGTCAAAGTTCTTCCTTCTCTACCTCCAGGGCTCCCTCCCTTCGTTCCTCTTCTACCTCTCCTTTGCCGAGCTTTGACTCCCCCGAGATAGCCCTTCCTCCACTTCTTCTCGCTACATCTCCTTTCCAAGCTTTGACTCCTCGAGATAGCCCGGGCTCCTCCCCTTCTCGAAGCCTTCTTCTTCCTTTTGCCTTCTCTCCCTTTCGTTACCTTATCTCCCCCCCCCCTTCCCCCAAAGCAACGCAGTGTCAGATGTCGGGTGCATGAAAACCGCTGCGACAAATGCCGAACTGAGGCTCCATGGCATGCCGACAAAATTTGTCTTCATGCGCATCGCCGTCCAAGAACCAGAGCGCCCGCCACAAGCTCAGCTCCCCTGTCACCCTGCGCTACTCTCTAGTAGACGCCCATCGCATGATTTTTTTTTTCCTCTTTTCACATTTCAAGTGCGTTTTAAGTAAAGTGGTTTGTCGGGAATTTCGTCGCCTTGGCGTGCCGAGCAAGTTCGTCCAAGCACCAGGGCGCCCGCCATGAGCTCAACTCCCATTTTGCGCTATTTGCTGGTCGACGCCCATCGCCATGCTTTTTTTTTTACTTTTCACATTTCAAGCTCATTTTAAGTAAAGTGGGTGGTCATCCCATGGGTGGCCATTGCCCCAACCAAAAAAAAGCCTTGTGAGGGGCCTTATCTATGCAACTGGTAAAAACGGCTCAGTGCTTGCTTCCCATAACAATGCAGACCTTGCAACAGTGAACACATTCCAAATGATGACATTCCGGACAAGAAGCCTTCAAGAACTTCTTGTGCATTTGTAAGGGTACGACATTTGGTATACATATCGATGATCAAAGCTTCTTGCGTATTTTTGTTTGTGCTAACTTCCACTCACAGCATACCATAGTATGCTAATTAGCATATACAATATACAAGAAGTTGCCATGTTTTCTCCTTGAAACCAGCAATGGTATGCTAATCAGCATACTACCTATGCCAATTGGCATAAACAATATTCTAATTAGCATACATGGTATGCTAAGTAGCATTCCTTCAATTAGCATACTGTGGATTTTTGTTTTTGCTAACTTCCACTCACAGCATAGTAAGATAATTAGCATACATAGTATATAGAAAGTTGCCATCCCTTCTTGAAACCAGCATACAGTATGCTAATTAGCATACATAGTATACAGAGAGCTATTATCTCTTCTCCTTAAAATGAGCAAAGGTACAATAACTAGCATACTATCTATGCCTACTGTCATAGACAATATGCTAATTAGCATACCTTCAATTGGCATACTGAAATTATGTTTTTGTGCTAACCTCCACTTAGTATAGGATGCTAATTAGCATACACAGTATATAAAAAGCTACCATCCCTTCTCCTTGAAACCAATCAAACTATGTTAATTAGCATACTGTTTTGGCTAGTTAACTATGCTAATTAGCATACCCACAGAATGCCAGTTGGCATAAACAATATGCTAATTAGCATACACAAGATGCAGAGACCTGTCATCTCTTCTCCTTGAAACCAGCAAAGATATGCTTATTAGCATATTGTTTATGCCAACTGACAAAAATAGTATGCTTATTAGCATACATAGTATGCAAATTAGCATACATAGAATGCTAATTAGCATACCTTCAATTAGCATACTATGCATTTTTGTTTGTGCTAACTTTCACTCACAACATAAAATGCTAATTAGAACTAATAGTAGACAGAAAGCTGTCATTTCTTCTCCTTAAAACCAGCAAAGGTATGCTAATTAGCATATTGTTTATGCCAATTGGCATAAACAGTATGCTAATTAGAATACACAGTGAACTGAAAGCTGCCATCTCTTCTCCTTGAAACCAACAAAGGTATGCTAATTTTAGCATACACAGTATACAAAAATCTGCCATCTTGTCTCCCCTAAACCAGCAAGGGTATGCTAATTAGCATACCGTTTATGACAGTTGGTATAAACAGTATGCTAATTAGCATTCCATTCACAGCATAGTATACTAATCAACATGCACAGTATATAGAAATCTGTCATCTCTTCTCCTTGAAAACCAGCAAAGTTATGCTAATAAACATATTGTTTATGCTAGCTAGCATATATAAGTTTATGCTAATCAACATAAAGAGTATGCTAATTAGTATTAGCATACATAGTATATAGGAAGCTTCCATATCTTCTCCTTGAAAACTAGCAAAAGGTATGTTAATTAGAACATTGTTTATGCTAACATAAACAGTATGCTAATTAGCATACCATTCATGCTAACTAGCATACCCACAGAACACAATTAGCAGACCTTCTTATTATCATACTGTGCAATCCACTGGCCTTCTTTGTACACATCTTTCCAAACCCTGATGCTTTTCTTATAGGTTGGGTGTGCCTTCTTTTACAATTTCCGTTTATATTTGTGGGCTACCTGTCCAAACCATATGGAGTCCTCCTGTAAAAAGCATAAATTGTAAGACACCAAAAGAGGCGGGACTTTGAGCCTATTTGATCACCTCTCTAGAGTTCTACATTTTCTTGATGAGCTCAGATCCTCTATGTTTAATGAGACAGGTTGTACAAATGATTCCTCTTAAACTGAGACCCCGCTCTGATAGACACCAAATCCATGTATACACAAAGCACACAAGAGACACACGAGACAGAAGATACCCAAGTATTTGATAAAACTGCATTATCTTCAAGCAAGAAGTATATTGAACATGCAGTATTTACACTTAAAAGCTGATACACGAAGCACACAAGAGACAAAAGATACCCAAGTTTTTGATAAAACTGCATTATCTCCGAGCAAGAAGTATATTGAAGATGCAGTGATTACAACTTAAAAGTTGAAGGGCATGCTATTATAAATTGCTTCATAGCTTTCTCGGTTGATTGTGTACACTGTTGTCTCCTTGGGATGTGCTCCATGGGTATTTTGATACATCGTACCAGATGTGAAAGTACGTGGACGATGGGTTGCTTGTGGTCTAGCTTGAAGGTGTATGCATCCAATTGCTTGTAATATAGACCTTGCACAACATATGAGCCTCTATCAATTGCATTGGCCCACTCATCGAGGCACCCCTTCTCCACCTTTGAACGTGTGATGTGAAGCCAAGCAACCCTTGCTCATGTTCTCACTTGGGGCACAAATACTGCATATACGGTCACAACCTGCTCTATACAGTCCAAAAGCACGAGAGCATATGTGGTTCAGTGTGTCCTTCAAAAAAGACATTTGCACACGGTATTCGCAACAGCATGTGTATCTAACTTTTAGCCGCCTACAAAAGAATGGCTTCATAATCTCAAACATTCTCGTGCAAATCTTGTAATTTGGATGTTTTTCCTTGAATCTACAAAAGAACTCAACTTGCAACGTCCAAATGATGATCACTATTCAGATTGCTAACTAGGACATCCAACATTTTCATGAAAACAAATCATAGTGTTAAATAGCACAATCAACATCCTAATGTGCATACAACATCATATGTTAACTAGCATAAAGAGTGTTAGCTAGCATATATCTTGTGTTTACCAGGTAACTCTGTATGCTAGGTAGAGCACAAGGCATGCTAACTAGCATAGACCATATGCTAACTAGAATACTCCATATGCTAACTAGCATACTCATTAGGACACTCATCATGCTGTTGAGCATACTAGGTGTTAACTAGAAAAAATTATGTTAATTAGCATACATCTTGTGCTGACTAGCTAGCTCTGTATGCTAGGTAGAACACAAGGCATGCTAACCAGCATACTCCATATGCTAACCAGCATACTCCATATGCTAACTAGCATACCCAGCTCAGCTGCTAGTTCTAGCTAGAATAACCCTTGTCTTAAATAGCATACCCATCATGCTAGTGAGCATACTAGTTGTTAAATAGCATAAGTGGAGTTAACTTGCATACTTTTTGCATTGACCAACTAACTCTGTATGCTATTTAGAACTCAAGGCCTACTAACTAGCATACTCTATATGCTACCTAGAAAACTCCATATGCTAACTAGCATAATCACTTTCTATTAGACAACGTGCTTATCATGCAATTGAGCATACTAGGTATGTAGCTAGCGTACTAGGTATGTTAACTAGCATAAGATGTATGTTAATTACCATACATATTGTGTTAACCAAGTAGATTTGTATGCTATTTAGAATCCAAGACATGCTAACTAGAATACTCTATATGCTAGCTAGCACAGTCCATATGCTAACTAGCAAAAGTCTACAGATTAGTATGCTATTGATTAGCATATACAAGTTACTATGCACTAGAGATGCAATGCATAAAATGCATAAGTTATGGTTAAAATATTTGATTGATCACCTCAGGCTCGTCTAGGAGGTGCACAGGGTGTTCAATGTACCTTTTCTTCCCCATCCTCTTTCGACAAACATCCTTCTTGTTCAGTGAAATGCGAGTCTCCACTTTCCAAAATGTGTAGATCAATTCCTTACTTTGATATGTGATAGGGCTATGACGATGTTGCTTGTGACATGCAACCAATGAAAACAATCGACCATCAACATCAGGCTTCGCCTGTCGTGATTTTGCCTTGTGCAAGGTGCAACAATTGACATTTAGGACCCTTGCAATTTTTGCAATAGGCATGTTTTCCTTTGAATTCAACATCATCTACAATGCTGCATTCTTCAAAGAAAGCTCCTCATTGGAACCTGACTGCTTGACAATAGCCAGTGTGTTGCGGACATTGGAGACAATTGCGGTCTGTATAATAGCCTCCTCCTCGAAAGACTCAACATGGATCGCCCAAACATGCGGATTTTCAGCAACAAGATTCCATATTTCCCACTTTGTTTCTGTACTAAAACTTTGAGTCCTTCTCTTGAAATCTCTCACAATCTCGGAGGAGATTTTCTTTTTCTCCTCATCGTTGAGGGCATGATATTGTCGCTCAAATTTCATTTGTTTTTGCTCCCATTGTTTCCTCTTTCTTACTCTCTCATATTCCCTTATTACAGAAAGAGCTGAATCTTGGGAGTTGTAATTCATTTTTTGTAGTGGCTCTCTTCTGCTTTTTCCTGAGAACCGTAGACGTGCATAATATGTTACTTACTTAAAATCACTTAAATGTATAGCTGTCAACACTTGATGCTGTAATACACACACACTATGAAGAAATGCCTCACAAAACTATAGATGTGACCAACAAAACCAATGACTTCATCTCGAATGGGTGGGCTACACATAAGATTTTCTTACCATCACATCACAATACGGCTCCATTTCCAGCATTGGAACAAGGGGCACTAATGTTGGTTGCTGGTTATCCATTCCTGTAGGTTTGTGTCTGAACGAGAGAAAGAGCTCAACTTTGACAACTCATCTCTGAGGCAGGATGCTTGGTGCAAGGAGAGAGAGAGAGAGAGAGAGAGAGAGAGAGAGAGAGAGAGAGAGAGAGAGAGAGAGAGAGAGGGAGGGAGAGAGGGAGACTCATCAAAGCATTGTTAAGTATGGAGCCTGATTTACCCCTTGTAATTTTTGTGTTAAAAACGCACATTTGCAAGGCCCCCATTATGAGGAGAAGCCATTGTGCGTGAAGAAAATAACTCGCCAAAAAACTAAATCACTCACCGGAAACCAAAATTTTCACGCCCAGCCTCGTCGGAATATTCCTTTTCGCCAGAATATTATGGTCGTCTGGCAATCGGGACAGTGGTTGAAATATGGCCAGTCGTTTGGCTGATTAGCAGGTGGCCGTAGTCAGTGGCCGTAGTCAATGGCCGGTGGGGCCAGTGGCCGAATTCAATGGCCGGTGGCCAAATTTAAAAGCGGACTTGTCTTCTGAAGGGCGGCCACACATGGGCGGATTGGAGGGTTCGATTTGGACTTATCTACACAAGGGCAGCTACACATGGCTGCCTCTCATGAGACAGGGCAACCCTTTTGGCCTATAAAAGGAGACCATTTCTACACACATTTCAGAGTATGAAGTTGATGCGATAAGGTGGGTGTGCGGTGGTGAGAGTCAACCAAGATGGGTTTGCGAAATAGGCCTGGACATGTAGATATGTACTGTAGGTGGTGAAATTTGGATAGTAGCGCTCTCTCTCTCTCTCTCTCTCTCTCTCTCTCTCTCTCTCTCTCTCTCTCTCTCTCTCTCTCTCTCTCTCTCTCTCTCTCTCTCTCTCCTCTCTCTCTCTCTCTCTCGTCTCAACTCACCTTTGAGCATCCACTTTACCAGACTCTCCGAACGAGCTCGTCTCAACTCACCTTTGAGCATCCACTTTACCAGACTCTCCGAACGAGCGAAAGAGAGAGAGAGAGAGAGAGAGAGAGAGAGAGAGAGAGAGAGAGAGAGAGAGAGAGAGAGAGAGAGAGAGAGAGAGAGAGAGAGAGAGAGAGAGAGAGAGAGAGAGGGAGGGAGCCAGAGAGACTAGGCCTGGATAGTGCTCTGGAGTCTGGAGTGACACACAGGACGTGTGAGAGATAGAAGAGAGAGAGATTAGTCTTGAGAGAAGTGTACAGCCCTAGAAGCAGCTAGCCATTATCTATCTAGTGCAGTCTGGCAAACTGGATGTTGAACAGTAACCTACTAACCAACTGAAGTGAACTTTGAAGTGAAAAGCTGCAGCGGCCATTCTTCAAAAATTCTTGTTGCACATGCCCAGCCACAGGGCCAGCCAGGGCCCCAGGCGTACAGTCTCAGGCCCTGATTCAAAATCCTGTAAATTTGGAAAATTCTACTAGGGTAGCACCGTAGCCTACAACAACCAATAATAAAAAAGGACTGTTTGCATCTTCGCAAGGAGGAACCATGGCCGCTCACTAGGGAAAAATACTCTACCGGACACTAGAGTCTAGAGACACTCTGGCTCACATCCTCTCTCTCTCTCTCTCTCTCTCTCTCTCTCTCTCTCTCTCTCTCTCTCTCTCTCTCTCTCTCTCTCTCTCTCTCTCTCTCTCTCTCTCTCTCTCTCTCTCTCTCTCTCTCTCTCTCTCTCTCAGTACTCACTAGTCACTAATGACAAATCAAAACCAACCACGACATTCAACCTTCCCCTTGCCTCTTTTTTTGGAGGGCTCCTCTTCCCAAATTATCTCCCTTTATGTCCCCATCAGCTAATCCTTCCTTATTCTGCACAAATCCAAGGTTAAATCTCCTGCCTCTTCTCCAAAGCAGGAATTTTTTGAAAACCATGCCACCACCATATCAGGCCTATGTCACCCCATGCCCAAGAATCTAAATGTTCACAAGGAACTAGGGTTTAGTGTATTTTTAACCAACCAAAATTGATGGTGAGCTTGCTTTGAAGAAAACCAATAAAATTGCACAACTTTTAGTGTAAACTAGTTCAATGGCGTCATCTCTGACGGTGCTATGTGGATTTTCTTCGTTTAAACATGCAAACTCTATCTACCTAAGTCCTTGACTTGGTAGTTGGAAGCCCATAGCTATCGCTTTCACTAATGTCGAAAAGCGCTTACACCTATACCCAAGATGCAAAGACTTGTCATCTCTTCTCCTTGAAACCAGCAAAGATATGCTTATTAGCATACTGTTTATGCCAACTGGCAAAAATAGTATGCTTATTAGCATTCATAGTATGCTAATTAGCATACCTTCAATTAGCACACTGTGCATTTTTGTTTGTGCTAACTTTCACTCACAACATAAAATGCTAATTAGAACTCACACTATACAGAAAGTTGTCATCTCTTCTCCTTAAAACCAGCAAAGGTATGCTAATTAGAATATTGTTTATGCTAATTGGCATAAACAGTATGCTAATTAGAATACACAGTGAAATGAAAGCTGCCATCTCTTCTCCTTGAAACCAACAAAGGTATGCTAATTTTAGCATACACAGTATACAAAAATCTGCCATCTTGTCTCCCCTAAACTAGCAAGAGTATGCCAATTAGCATATTGTTTATGCGATTTGGCATAAACAGTATGCTAATTAGCATTCCACTCACAGCATAGTATACTAATCAACATGCACAGTATATAGAAATATGCCATCTCTTCTACTTGAGAACCAGTAAAGTTATGCCAATAAACATATTGTTTATGCTAGCTAGAAAATATAAGTTTATGCTAATCATCATAAATAGTATGCTAATTAGTATTAGCATACATAGTATATAGGAAGCTGCCATCTCTTCTCCTTGAAAACCAGCAAAAGGTATGCTAATTAGAACATTGTTTATGCTAACTAGCATAAATAGTATTCTAATTAGCATACCATTTATGCTAACTAGCATACCCACCACTACAACATGTTACGCGCTTTTCGACGCGCCGTACCTTTCCACGTGCATTTCGACAGGCATACCCCGCGTGGCAATGTTTGTTGAAAGGCGCGTATTTACACGTTTATTTCCACGCATATATCGACGCGTATATCGACGGAAAAAATTTGGGGAAAAAAACCAAATCCGCGTGCATGCGATCATTTTCACGTGCAAGCGCGCGCATAGATCTAGCCCCTTCTTGGAAACCTGCAACGCGGGTATTGTTCTCTCCTCCCCTCTCCCCCCCCCCCCCCCCCCCCCCCCCCCCCCCCCCCCCCTCTCTCTCTCTCTCTCAAGCTACATTGTTGTGTGTGTATGTGTAGGAAAGATATATATATATATATATATATATATATATATAGAGAGAGAGAGAGAGAGAGAGAGAGAGAGAGAGAGAGAAATGTGTGTGTGTGTGTGTAGGAAATTAAAGAAAGAGAGAGAGAGAGAGAGAGAGAGAGAGAGAGAGAAATGTGTGTGTGTGTGTGTAGAAAATTAAAGAGAGAGAGAGAAAGAGAGAGAAATGTGTGTGTGTGTGTGTAGGAAATTAAAGAGAGAGAGAGAGAGAGAGAGAGAAATGTGTGTGTGTGTGTGTGTAAGAAATTAAAAAGAGAGAGAAAGAGAGAGATGTGTGTGTGTGTGTGAGGAAATTAAAGAGAGAGAGAGAGAGAGAGAGAGAGAGAGAGAGAGAGAGATGTGTCTGTGTGTGTGTGTGTGTGTGTGTGTGTGTGTGTGAGGAAATTAAAGAGAGAGAGAGAGAGAGAGAGAGAGAGAGAGAGAGAGAGAGAGAGGAATGTGTGTGTAGGAAATTAAAGAGAGAGAGAGAGAGAGAGAGAGGGGGGGGGGGGGGGAGAGAGAGAGAGGGAAGTAGAGAGGGAAGTAGAGAGAGAGAGAGAGAGAGAGAGAGAGACAGAAATAGAGAGTGGTAGAGAGAGAGAGAGAGGGAAATAGAGAGAGAGAGAGAGAATTAACTAGAGATAGCTGCGGAGATGGATAGAGAGAGAGAGAGAGAGAGAGATAGTAGTAGATAGAGGAAGTAGTGGTGAAAGAGTTAGCTTGGCTGACCAATTGTGTGAAAAGGACAAAAACTCTCTCTATCTCTCTCTCTCCCTCTAGAAGAAACTATGGAACTAAAAGAGGCAAAGGGGTTTTGCCCGCTACATGCATTGTCATGTACACCTGGGTGTGCACGTATGTCTCAACCCATATAGGATTTGACCAATAAAGACAAGATTGTGACCCGGTGGCCCTGATCTCTGTACACCTTTGGATCGAGGTGTGCGGAGATCGGGCAAGGCTAGAGAATGCGAGGTAGTTTACATTGTGAGGAGTATATATATTGAGACAACATTCATAATCATTGTAGATGGCAACGTCATCAACTAACATGGAGGAAAATATTGCATGCTCGTGCACGCTCTGCAAGTATCTAATCCTGCGCAAGCGTAGGATATGTAATGAGCATGTGCACAAGTACGGAGAGTTTGCTAGAGAAACCGTACAGAATCTATGATACGACTCCTACGGAACGGGCATTGATTTTTGTGACCTAACACCTACATCTGAGAGAGAGAGAGAGAGAGAGAGAGAGAGAGAGAGAGAGAGAGAGAGAGAGAGAGAGAGAGAGAGAGAGAGAGAGAAAGGATTATGCGTGAAGGTCCGACCAATCCAGAGCCAAGGATGGAAGCAGAGGAGGGCTTACAGACACAAGACGACGGCATGGAGGAGATGTTGGATGCCTTCTTCCAAACAAGCGAGGAGAACGCTAACGAAGTAGCACCAAAAGACGTGCGCCTATCTCCTGAAGAAATGTTGAGAAAGTTGGATCGTCAACCAATCTATGAAGGCACCAAAATATATGTGCTTTGTACTTGTCTATCGTTTTTGAATCTGCTGTCAGTGTATGGGTAGTCTGATGCAAGCGTCACTGCTTTGTTTAGGTATGTAACTTACAAAAGAGATTTTCTGATTGCAACGGTGACTTGCTTGGGGAGGTTTTAATTTAATGTGGCTTAAACAGGTTGTTGCGGGAGCAACTACTCCCAAATGGCAATGAAATGTCCCCCTCTAGGCCAGACGCAAAGCGATTGTTGACCTCAATTGGCTTAGACTACAACAAGATTTATGCATGTTCAAATGATTGCATTCTTTTTTGCAATGAATTTGTAGATTGTTTGTCATGTCCTAAGTGCGGAGCAATGCGCTACAAACAAGATGTGGTTGGCGAGTCAGTGCCAACTAAATTGTTGCGGCATTTCCCTTTTATTCCGAGGATAAAAAGCATGTTTTGTTGTGGTTCCATTGCAAAGTTGATGCGGTGGCATTCTACGAATAGATCCACTGACACAACATTTAGGGTGTCCGTTGATTCAAAGGCTTGGAGGCACATTGAAGATACATTGGCCACATTTTAAGAGTGAACCACGCAATTTGCGTTTGGGCATGGCAATGGATGGAGTCAATCCATTTGGCTTGAGAAGCTTGTCATGGAGCACTTGGCATGTGTGCCTTGTCAATTACAACCTCCCACCGTGGCTTGCCATCAAGAAGGGTCATTTGATATTAGGCTTGATTGTGCCTGGTAAGTTCAAGGCAAAACACATGGATGTTTATCTAGCACCACTAGTTGACGAGCTCCAAGAGTTATGGAATGGGATCGACATAGCAGATGCGGTTGAACCAGTAGGACAACAAGGATCCATGGAATTCTTATGTGGACTATGCATGATTGGCCAGGATATTGTGAAGCTTCTCGTAATGGTGGATGATTTACAAAATTCTTGCTATTTGCAAGCACTTTGTGTAGTACTGAATCATGCTTTAATATATGGAAGGATTACAACTTCGGGATACAATGCATGTCCAGTTTGCGGGCCGTCTATTCTGCCTCGCTTCGAAAGACAATTTATCAAGGCCACCATCGTTATCTTCCAAATGGCCATCACTTGCGCAAAGGTCAGCTTGGTCGCGTCAAATGTTCTCCTATGCATGTTCAAGAGCGGCATCGCCGATGGGAGCAACATGAGGGGCAACCTGTTCCAGGAATGAAACGTTTGTCCATTCTCCATACGTTGCCGTATTGGGGTGATCTACTAATTAACCATTTGCTGGATCCAATGCATATATTCAAGAATTTGGGAGAGCTCCTCTCAAAGACAGTCATGGGAATGAAAGACAATCGAGCTTCACCAGATGATTTGTAGTCAATTGGAAAGATGCCAGAGTTGTGGCCTTTCACCAATGCAGCGGGCCAAACAAAGCTTCCATGAGCGCCATGGGTATTGCTAAAAAGCGAGGAACGAAAAGTCAAAAGAGTGATTTCAGAGTTCAGGATGCCAACAGGATGCATGCGGTGTCTCAAGACAGCATTCACCCGTGACGATCAACTGTTACGCCTGAAATCGCATGACTGGCATAAGTTCTTGTAATTTATTCTTCCAATTGCGATCAAGGGGTGTTTAACGGAGGAAGTGCGGTCCTGCATATACAAGATTTCAGAGCTAGTGCGGTGGATCTCTTCCAAGGAGATACGAGAGGAATCCATTGCAGTCGCAAGGGCTAACTCCATTGAGGCAGTTTGCATGATTGAGAAGTATCTACCCACGAGCTGCCTAACTATCTACCCATGAGGCAGTTTGCATGATTGAGAAGTTTCTACCCACAAGCTGCCTAACTATCCAAATGAACTTGCTCGTCCATGTAGTAGATGAGGTTGCAGTGGGTAGGTACGGTCCACGGCCGCCGTTGGATGTTCTTTCTAGAGCGGTTCATGAAAACACTTAAGGTTTTTGTTCGCCAAAAAGCGCGTCCAGAGGGGATGGCTGGTGCAAGAGTCTCTTGTCTTGACGACCGAATTTCTATCTGTTTCTGACCCAGAAATTCCTCGACTATGGAGCGATGAGGATGCAAGATTGGTGGGAGAGGAGACGGAGGGGCAAGGGGTGCTGAAGAAAATGGACGACGCCATGCGAGAAAAGATGATGAAGTTCTGTATACTAAATTCAAAGCCAATGCAAAAATGGCTTGAAAGGTACGAAGAAGAGAAAGAGAGACGCAATAAGAAGCGACATGATTTCAGGCAAAGCCGAACGACTAGAGGCTTACCCTTGCCAGACCATCTCGCTCCTCTACCTGAATTCCCTACAATGGCATGGTTGGATAAGACAATGAGAGCAGCTCGACAGATCAGAGAACCCATATCTCCAGAAGAGGAAGAGCTGGCTATTGGATGTGACTGGAGGTATCATACATACATGGCATTGTGGTCGCATGGAAAGAATTTTGGAACACAACAAATTGACAGCAGAAGAAACACGTTTGACAGTGGGGTAATGGTTAGTTTCATGCAAAAGAGCAGGTCCAGTGCGAGAGACACGAACGAGAGCACTAGCAACCTAGATTACTGTGGTTTGGTGTCAAATATCTTGAAAGTTAGCTTTACACGGTTTGAGATGTTTTTGTTGGATGTGAAGTGGCTCAAGGTGATTACTTCAGGTCGCAATGCAACGGTACGCAGAGATGGAAACAAGCTTGTGCAAATAGATTCTACAAAGGTTTGGACAGATGCGAGCGACACATTTGCTCTCCCGAACATTGCGAGCAAGTGGTCTTTGTACCGGACCCTCGAGAGCCACAATGGTGGTTTGTGGTTCAGGTTGCTCCAGGAATTAAACAAGTATTCGAAGGGCAAGAGCTCCTGGAGGAAAGTCGGCCAGACGATGCAGATACTACCGTGAGATTAGATGAGATGGATTAAGCTATGGCAGAGGAAGCTGACAGATATACGAGGGATGATGAAGACGAGGCAGATATGACACTTGTAGATGAATATGCAATGGATGAAGACAATCCACCAGAATGAGTTGGGACAGAGTTATGTCTGCAGTTAGAGATAGACGATGATACGATGCAAGATCTTATCGATGATGCCTCACTAGTCGAGGCCTGTAAGTGTTTGTGTGAAGACGTTGATTTAAAATTAAGCTCTTTCTTAATTTAAACAAAGGTGTTCTGATGCTTTCTTTTACTTTCTTTGTGCAGGACTTTAGTATGGCAGACCAGTCGCCAGATCCCGGTTCTATAAGTGCGGATGCATTTATGGGCTTCGTCACACGGATGACGCCCACTCTGATGGCAAGCTATGAAGCAATCTATAATAGCATGCCCTTCAACTTTTAAGTTGTAATCACTGCATCTTCAATATACTTCCTGCTCTAAGATAATGCAGTTTTACAAAAAACTTGGGTATCTTTTGTCTCTTGTGTCTCTTGTGTGCTTTGTGTATCGGCTTTTAAGTTGTAATTACTGCATCTTCAATATACTTCTTGCTCGAAGATAATGCAGTTTTATCAAAAACTTGGGTATCTTTTGTCTCTTGTGTGCTTTGTGTATACATGGATTTCGTGTCTATCAGAGCGGGGTCTTAGTTTAAAAGAGATCATTTGTACAACCTGTCTCATTAAACATAGAGGATCTAAGCTCATCAAGAAAATGTAGAACTCTAGAGAGGTGATCAAACAGGCTCAAAGTCCTCCTCCTTTGGTGTCTTACAATTTACACTTTTTACAAGAGGACTCCATATGGTTTGGATAGGTAGCCCACAAATATAAATGGAAATTGTAAAAGGTATACCCAACTTATAAGAAATGCATTAGGGTTTGGAAAGATGTGTACAAGGAAGGCTAGTGGCTTGCACAGTATGACAATAAGAAGGTATGCTAATTGTGTTCTGTGCACTACAACAAAAACAGGTTCCTTCGACACAGATTTTGATGCCAACCGTCAAAAATCGCGTCAAAATCCTCGTCCCTATGAAACATCAAAATACACGTCGATATCTACGTCGATAGTCCTAGTTTTTGACGCATATTTTTACGCCTGTATCGACGCCTATATCAACGAGCATATCAGGAAAAAAAATCTTGGGCAGAGGACAGGCAGCTTGGCCTGTGCCCAGTGAAAAGATGGACACAGCCACAGCCAGACTGCGTGTCCTCTACCCAAGAAAGTGAGCAGCACCAAAATAAACCGTGCTCCTGTAAAAATTTTGGCAGAATTCCCTTCGTTTTAACATAAACTTTTCAAAAAACCCATATATATGCCTCCTACATGATATCCATGTAGGTTCTCACATGAGATTTAAGGCACAACTTGATGGAAGAAATGAAACGAACTTTGTGCAAAACCAAAACCAAATTAAAACCATAACCATAACCATATTGATCAAAACCATAACGATGACCATAACCATAACCATAAAGTTAAACATAACCGTAAACAAAACAATAACCATAACCATAACCATAAACAATAAACAATAACCATGACCATGTCTATACAAGAAAGAAACACAGAGACGTGTCTGTGTCTCACAAAACATATATAGAAAAACCACTGATGACTCGCGCGTCACAACCTGCACATAAAGGGACAAGTCACAAAATTAGTATGATATTACTTCACATATACTTAATTAATTAAGTCAACTCGCACATATTATTTGTCTCGATCAAACGTCTCACCTCAATCTATCAGCGAGACTCTAAGGCCTCCCAGTTTAAGTCTCTCTTGCGGCAGCAAGATCATTCAATACTTCATAAATGCCTCTCCAATATCCATCTGTCTCCTCCTGGCATGTCGGGGCTCGATGCATTGCAAGATTCTGTGTTTATACAAAAACCAAAGTAATTAAGAATACATGATTCATCGCTCTTGAAAAAAAAGGCCATAGCTAGGATTGGATTGGAAACTCACAAACTCATAGCGAAAGGTAAGATGAGATGTGCTCCTAGTCTCCCTATGTACCTCCACGGTGAGACAGTTCTTTCTGAACCTCGTGTCTGTTGTCTCCTCCTCCTCCTTAATCTACTGCTACGACTCGTGTGAGATGCCTGAAGTCTTTGGCGAGCCATGCCTGAAAGCCCGACGAGTTGCATCTCGATGATATTTCACGGTGTCCCGTGCAACAATCGTGATCCACCTCCTCGGAAGCTCCTCTGAGGCTGACACTCTCTCAGGATGGTCGCCACTATATAATTGATTTTTCTGCGATCTTGATGAGTCCAAGACGTCATGATGGTGCTAGAAAACTGCACCTCCGCGAGCTAGGGAACCCGCTGTCTCATCTCAGTCCCAACACTATCCATGTCAACCTGTCCATCTGGTTGTACAGTATAGACCTTGGAGGCACTAGGATCGTGTGCCCCCCAAGGTGTCCGAGGTGTGCTAAGAGGTGTGTCGAGAGGTGTGCCTGCGTAGGACGGGGCTCGTGAGTGAGGAGGGGTCAAAGCATCTGTGGACCCTCCTCCACAACAACCACCACCCTCACCTGCCAATCGTCGAGATCGGCGAGTGCACCTGTGAAGCGGAGATGCTGACGTACCCACCTTTGCTGTACCCCTAGGTGTCAAAGCGGCCGTGATGGGAGACCTCGAAGGCATCGTACCATAGGCGTCCCCCCCCCCCCCCCCCCCCCCCCCCATTATAGGCCTCGGACTCTCGGTGTAAATCCCAGAGACATGGTACCCGTACCTCTAGCTATCCAATACTAAGACGCCTGGGTTGATTGTGTACACCTACCATATCCTTGGTATGTGCTCCATGGTATTTTGATACATCGTACCAGATGTGAAAGTACGTGGACGATGGGCTGCTTGTGGTCTAGCTTGAAGGTATATGCATCCAATTGCATATCAGATGAAAAAGTGCATCCAATTGCTTGTAATATAGACCTTGCACAACATATGATCCTCTATCAATTGCATTGGCCCACTCATCGAGGCACCCCTTCTCCACCTACTCCTTTCCTACAGCACACTTGACCAAGTAGAAATCCACATCTCGACGTTGGTCGACGCATCTGGATTTACAGCAAATGTCTCATGAGCACATAGAGCGCTACTCAACACATCCTGATGACCTTTGTATGTGAAGTCATCATAGGTGGCTACTTCATCTTTTGGCTCAGAATCTGACACAACCTCATCAAATAATGGCAGTAGAGGATGATAATACCAAGGCTGCACGTGAGCTTTATTGACACAACGATTCCATCTTTCGTGCATGCATGCATCATAGAATCATGCCAAGTCTCTTGTTGCAAGGGCAATTAAATCCCCAGGGTTCTGAACACAAAAAGCATGCAGAGAGCGAGTTTTTCCACAGTGGCACAATTCCACTTCATCTCTCTATTCACTTCCCCTCTTTAATCTCCTAAAACACATGGGCACATTCCCTTTCTTTTGAAGGATAGTGTGAAGGTGATCCTTCCACAGGTTGGCTTCGCAATAAGCAACCACATCAACTGCACACCGCAAAATAGCTCCATTAGGTTTTAGCTATTCATGGGTCAAGGTTCTTTTCACAACTACTCTTGCATCATCATGCTCTCCCTTGTCGTGCTCTAATCCAAAGAAGAACTAGCTCATCCCCATTTCTATGAGTCCACCGTGTCTTCCCTTTGAACTATGAGGCCGCACCATTAGACCACACCCAATGTTGCTTAGGAGTGACACCCTCTTGTTGTAACCAGTCATGGTGTAGCATGAAGTAGTGTTGCATGAACAATGTGTCATGCACTTTGTCATCTGATATGAAGAAGTGGATGGTTTTGTCTACCTCCCCTGCCCTGTGGTAGTACGTTATGTATACAAAAATGGTTACTTGACTAGAGTGCCAATGCATTGACTGAATCTCATTTTGTTCCTTGAATGCATAATTCTCTGCAAAATCAAGAATTGACACGACGACAACGTCCGAAAATCAAAGAAGGTTATCCTTGAATTGTTGTCATTGCCATCGATCCACATAGTTATGAGTGATAAAGAGCTCCAACTTGGTCTTCAAGAGATGAAGAAACTCCCACCACTGGATTTCTTTGTGCAAAAGATCTTTTCTTTTGCTACTATTTCCCTGCTTGTCTTGAGCTCGTACGTATGAAAATACTTTTACATTAATATTACTACCTGGCTTTGCTATCTCCAAGCAGCATAATTCCAACCTATTCACTACACATCTCAAACACTCTCCCATCAGGCATTCCCTTCTATGGAAAACTGCATCTACGGGCTTTGGATAGAGAACAGACTCCCACATATGTGTGACACCTTTGAACGTGTGATGTGAAGCCAAGGAACCCTTGCGAATGTTCTCACTTGGGGCATAAATACTGCATATAGAGTCACAACCTGCTCTATGCAGCCCAAAAGCACGAGAGCATATGTGGTTCAGTGTGTCCTTCAAAAAGGACATTTGCACATGGTATTCGCAAGAGCATGTGTATCTATCCTTTGTCCGCCTATGAAAGAATGGCTTCAACATCTCAAAAATTCTCATGCCAATCTTGTAATCTGGATTTTTTTCCTTGAATCTACAAAAGAACTCAACTTGCAACATCCAAATGATGATCACTATTCAGATTGCTAACTAGGACATGCATCATTGTCATGAAAACAAATCATAGTACTAAATAGGACAATCAACATCCTAATGTGCATACAACATCGTATGTTAGCTAGCATAAAGAGTGTTAATTAGCATATATCTTGTGTTTACCAGGTAACTTTGTATGCTAGGTAGAGCACAAGGCATGCTAACTAGCATAAACCATATGCTAACTAGAATACTTCATATGCTAACTGGCATACTCATTGGACACTCATCATGTTGTTGAGCATACTAGATGTTAACTAGCAAAAATTATGTTAATTAGCATACATCTTGTGCTGACTAGCTAGCTCTGTATGGTAGGTAGAAGACAAGGCATGCTAACTAGCATACTCCATATGCTAACCAGCATACTCCATATGCTAACTAGCATACCCAGCTCAGCTGCTAGTTCTAGCTAGCATAACCCTTGTCTTAAATAGCATACCCATCATGCTAGTGAGAATACTAGTTGTTAAATAGCATAAGTGGTGTTAACTTGCATACTTTTTTCATTGACCAACTAACTCTGTATGCTATTTAGAACTCAAGGCCTGCTAACTAGCATACTCTATATGCTACCTAGCAAACTCCATATGCTAACTAGCATAATCATTTTCTATTAGACAACATGCTTATCATGCAAGTGAGCATACTAGGTATGTAGCTAGCGTACTAGGTATGTTAACTAGTATAAGATGTATGTTAATTACCATACATATTGTGTTAACCAAGTATCTTTGTATGCTATTTAGAATCCAAGACATGCTAACTAGCATACTCTATATGCTAGCTAGCACAGTCCATATGCTAACTAGCAAAAGTCTACAGATTAGTATGCTATTGATTAGCATATACAAGTTATTATGCACTAGAGATGCAATGCATAAAATGCATAAGTTATGGTACAAATATTTGGTTGATCACTTGAGGCTCGTCTAGGAGGTTCATAGGGTGTTCAATCTACCTTTTCTTCCCCATCCTCTTTCGACAAACATCCTTCTTGTTCAGTGAAATGCGAGTCTCCACTTTCCAAAATGTGTAGACCAATTCCTTACTTTCATATGTGATAGGGCTATGACGGTGTTTCTTGTGACATGCAACCAATGAAAACAATCGACCATCAACATCAGGCTTCGCCTATCGTGATTTTGCCTTGTGCAAGGTGCAACAATTGACATCTAGGACCCTGGCAATTTTTGCAATAGGCATGTTTTCCTTTGAATTCAACATCATCTGCAATGTTGCATTCTTCAAAGAAAGCTCTTTATTGGAACATGACTGCTTGACAATAGCCAGTCTGCTGCGGACATTGGAGACAATTGCGGTCTGTACAATAGCCTCCTCCTCGAAAGACTCATCATGGATCGCCCGAACATGCGGATTTTGAGCAACAAGATTCCATATTTCCCACTTTTTTTGGTACTAAAACCTTGAGTCCTTCTCTTGAAATCTCTCACAATCTCGGAGGAGATTTTCTTTTTCTCCTCATCTTGAGGGCATGATATTGTTGCTCAAATTTCATTTGTTTCTGCTCCTGTTGTTTCCTCTTTCTTACTCTCTCATATTCCCTAATTACAGAAAGAGCTGAATCTTGGGAGTTGTAATTCATTGCTTGTAGTGGCTCTCTTATGCTTTTTCCAATCACTTAAATGTATAGCTGTCAACACTTGATGTTGTAATACACACATACTATGAAAAAATGCCCTCACAAAACTATAGATGTGACGAACAAAACCAATGACTTCATCTGGAGTGGGTGGGATACACATAAGATTTTCTTACCATCACATCACAGTACGGCTCCATTTCCAGCATTGGAACTAGTGGCACTAATGTTGGCTGCTGGTTATCCATTTTTTTAGGTCTGTGTCGGAACGAGAGAAAGAGCTCAACTTTGACAACTCATCTCTGAGGCAGAATGCCCGGTGCAAGGAACGAGAGAGAGAGAGAGAGAGAGAGAGAGAGAGAGAGAGAGACTCAATAAAGCACTGTTAAGTATGGAGCCTGATTTACCTCTTATAATTTCTGTGTTAAAAACGCACATTGGCAAGGCCCCCATTATGAGGAGAAGCCATTGTGCGTGAAGAAAATCACTCGCCAAAAAACTAAATCACTTACCGAAAACCAAAATTTTCATGGCCAGCCTCGTCGGAATATTCCTTTTTTCTAGAATATTATGGCCGGTTGGCGGCTGGATAGTGGTCGGAAAATGGCTGGTCGTTTGGCTGATTAGCCGGTGGCCGGTGGCCAAATTTAAAAGTGGACTTGTCCTCTTAAGGGCAGCTACACATGGGTGGATTGGAGGGTCCGATTGGGACTTATCTACACAAGGGTGGCTACACATGGCTGCCTCTCATGAGAGAGGGCAGCCCTTTTGGCTTATAAAAGGAGACCATTTCTACACACATTTCAGAGTACGTGGTGAGAGTGAAGCAAGGCCTATTCCCTTTGTAAACTACTTCTTATTTTGAAGTACTATAGCCATTGAGTGGCTACTTTCCCGTGGACATATCCCACATTGGGTGAATATATCATGTGCTCTCTCTCTCTCTCTCTCTCTCTCTCTCTCTCTCTCTCTCTCTCTCTCTCTCTCTCTCTCTCTCTCTCTCTCTCTCTCTCTCTCTCTCTCTCCTCTATAATCTCTCGTATGTGAAAATTTCTCTCTCTCCATTAAGTAAGCTACTCAATTATCTATTTAGCTACGTCCTATTTCCTATCAACTGATATCATAGCAAGGTGTGCTCGTAGCTAAATTATCTCAAGGAAAGGATTCCTTGAATTGAGTGGGAGTAATGGCAGAGGAAGGGAAGCTCAAGATCGAGAAGTTCAACGGCAAAAACTACCAACATTGGAAGATCCAGATTGAAGACTATCTCTATAATGGAAATGGCCTATGAACTTTGAGAGTAGCGGAATTAGAAAATTAGGTGAAGCACTCTTGAGAGATTACTTTGTGAGCATAGTGGGTGAACGTAATTGATGGTAGCAACATAAACATGGTACCTAGTTAACTTGGCATGAACAATACTTTTGCAAGAGAGAGAGTTTAGAGAACATGACAATAGTTGAGGACCGGATTCATATGGAGCCGGTCCCACCTCCAATAGGCATTTGTATTATATAAGTTTCTCCAATCAAGAGAGACTTGGTACAATACAATCTTTGTGTTCCTTGTGACCTAGGTGATGCAATGAAGATGGAAAGCCTCATGCATCATAAACATAACATAAACTTGAAGATGGAAAGCCTCAATCCCAAGGCCTCAAAACACCTTTGAAGACGGAGAGAGCTAGCGGGGAATGAGGATAGGAAAGAGAAAGAAGAAACATTCCATAGGAGAAAGAAATAGTTCCTCACTTATCATTACTCTTCTTGCTAGCATACATAATAGCATAGTAATGGAGATGGAGAAGATGGAAAGCTTACGCATTGAAGCATGACTCTTGGTTAGATTTGCATTCCATAGCCAAGAGTGATGGTGTAGGCTTTCACTCTCACAAGCTTGGAGAAGGAGGTGGTGTTCCTCAACTTTCACCAAGTGAGAATGGCCTTCCAAATGAGTTGTGTGTGGAGTATACCCCCCTAGCACCCCCCTTCCTTGCTTTGGGAGAAATTTGTTCATGTTGCAAGCTCATTGGATCCCTCTCCCCTTAGCCAATCAGATGTCGCATGTTGTCAAGCACATGGGTAGTCCTTTGACACTATTGATAGACCATCTCCTTGATAGACCATCTCCTTTTGGACACTATTGCACACTGCTCTTTGATAGACCATCTCCTTTTGGACCCCTATTGAGATGCAACCATCTCTCCTTTTGGTACCGTGTTGAGACAGGTCTAGAAGCACATGTCTCCATTCTAAATCTTGTTCCCATTTATTCTCCCACATTAAATGATGAGTTTAATATGAGAAAATCATTTGGTAAAGTTAGATATTATATTTTATGACATTACCTCTCTCTTGAAATCATAGTCGTCCTCAACTATGAGGTAGAGAAGATAAAGCCTAGTCATTCGTCCATATTTCTTAGCGGGTAGAGGATCCCTTTTTACCCTACGACATCATTCCAAGATGGATGACTAGTCCATTTGGTGCTTGGTAGACGTAGCTGTCGCAAGCATGTCTGATCTTTAGTCCATATCATACTTCCAAAGTAGAGTGACAAGTTCTACTTGGTGTTTGGGAGACATCGTCACGACAAACATGATTCTTAGCATGCATACTTTTAAATTTGTGCACAATAAAAAGAGAACTAGTCTTATAAGACAAAAACATTTTCCATTTAAAATGCATTTTCGTATGCTTACTCTAGTGCAACATTGTAAGCATTGTCAAGGTTCATATTATCCTTAAGCTAGGTTCTTTGCATTCATCCTAGCATCTTTAAATGAATAATTCTTAAACTTAATAAGATATTTTCGTTTCTCAATACCTTGTCTTCATGTCCGAGGATGGACTCAGGTTGAAGTACTTCTTCTTGATCTTTGATTTTTGGAGGGTCTCCAACAACTATTGCTTCTTTTGGTGGCGCTCCTTTGTAAGCCTTATGTAGGTTCTCATGGAAAACATTGTGCATGAGCCAATGTTTGGGCAAATTCAATTGATAAGCCATCTCATTGGTTGGCTTAAAATTTTTAAGGACCATAGTATCTTTTGCTAATTTAGCATCATACTCTTGGTGGTCCGTAGGACTCTTGCCCGTAGTATGCCTTAGATGAGCCTTGGGAAACTTTAGCAAGACCCAATTATTTTACGTAAAGGCTAAGGCTCTTTTGTGCTTATTAGTAGCAGCCCTTTTTGCGTTTGCTTTGAGATGGATATAACCATTTTAATCTTTGGAAAATATTATTGTAGGTCTTGGCTATATTCATCAGTAGCGAAGATCTTCCCATGTACTTTAAGTATTAAGGGACTTTTGGATCTTCCCTCTTTAACTTCGAAAGGTGCTTTCCCCATAGAAGTATGTACAATGTCATTGTACGCATACTCTATAAGAGGTAGGTACTTCTCTAATTGAGAACATTGATCTACGTCCATGACATAGGCTTTTAGTAGATTCAAGAATCATTAGATTAGTTATTTTACTTTGGTCCTCCATTTCTAGATGATAGACCGAAATAGAAATTTAATCTACTTCCTAGATTCTCAAAGAGACCCTTCTAGAAATTACTGGTCATTCTAGGATTTTGTCCGACACTATGGATGTTGGAAAGCCATGATACTTGAAAATTTGAGATCTAAAGAGGGTTGCCATTTGATGTGCCTTAATAGTCTTTTTGACAGGCTTAGAGTGCGTTTGCTTATTAAGCCTGTCGACTGACACAATCCAAGTTGCTTCCCTCGATCAAATTTCAACTTTTGTATACCACGCATTTTGAAACAGACTCTTGTATGTTTACTTTTCATGGTAGACCAACAGAAATACATTTCTACTCCTCGAAGAGTAGACTATGGAATCCCTCTTTGCCCCGCATAAGGAGACGTATGGGATTCATACATGACTTTCTTATTGTATGGATGATTAACACATAGTCTATTGCCATTTGGAAGATAACTATCCTTCAAGGTGAATGGTTCTTTTTTTCTTCCCTATTGCAAAGGCTGTAATTACATACTTAAAGTCTCGATCAATAGCATACTCATCTCATTTGTTTGTCGACGAGCTTGGTTTGTGTCATGAAGTTCTTGAGGCTTTGTGATCCCTTCGTAGGATGAATGGAGTCCCCAAGAAATAATGTTTCCACATGTTTAGGGCATATAGAGTAGCTAGTATATCTTTTTTGTATTTGCCCAATACTCACTTCTCAAAGTTGAGTCTTTGACTCTCATATGCTATGGCATGCCCTTCTTGAAGCAAAATAGATCCAAGGTAATTACCACAAGTATCACATTGGACCTCAAATGGCTTTGAGAGATCTAATAGTGTGAGCACATGTTGAGAGATAAGATTCTCCTTAAGCTTCTCAAAAGCTTCTTGCACTTTTGCAGTCCATGAATACTTAATGTTTCTTTTTGTTAAGTCATGTAATGGGCTTGCTATTAGCGAGAATTTTTTTTATGAAGCATCTATAGTATGCACACATACCTATGAAGCTTCGTATCTCATGTAGATTCCTTAGATTAGGCCATCCTTTTATTATCTCTAACTTTGTTGGATCCATACAGGTGCCATCATTAGAGATAATGTGACCTAAGTATTGAATCTCTTGTAGGAAAAATTAACTTTCTTTTGATTAATGAAAAGCTTATTCTCTTTCACAACTTGAAAGGTTACCTGGAGGTGTCACTTGTACTCTTCAAGAGAATTTGAGCGGCCTGAAGATTTTTGTCCATCATGAGTTTGAATGCGTCTGGAGCATTTGTTAGGCCAAAACTTGTAAATTATCAAATAGATCTTCTACCCGTGGCACAGGAAATCTATTTTTGATAGTGATCTTATTTCGTGCTCTATAGTCGACACACATGTGACATGTGTCGTCTTCCTTTTGCACTAAAAGTAATGGTGAACAAATTGGAGAGTTAGACCTCACCATCGCTTTTTTCTTTCACCAATTTATGTACTTGCCTCATGATATCCTTTTGTTGAGCTTGTGAAACTCAATAAGGAGGCTTATTAGGTAGTGGGCTTCCTTGTAGGAGCTCAATTGCATGGTCATCATCCCTCTTTTTAGAGGTAGCTCACTAGGGATGTCATCAATGAAAACATCTTGGGATCCATTTAGGAAATTAGACAACTCTAATTCCTCTTGATTTCCTTTATTGCAAGGATATAGTGTTCCCCAGCTCATTAGAATCTATAAACATGCTCTCTTCCCTGTAGGTGAAGTAGATTCTTCTTTTAGGGAGCTTCATGTTGGAAGCCTTGCGGTTAAACCATGGTGCCCCAACGATAACATTCTCATGTTTGAGAGGGAAGATGAAGAAATCCTTTTTGTCCACATAGCTTTGGACATGAAGCCTTAATTTTCTACTTAAGGAATTAATTGAGACGTCTTGTCCCTTGATAGCTCCATTGGTTTTCAATGCATCTCCCATCTCGTGGGCTTGTATGCCTAGCTTAGTGGTCAACTTCGTGGATATGAATTTATGAGTTGAACAGGGTCAAACAAAATAAAGGCATCATGCTCTTGCATCTTTCCCCAAGCATAGGAAAGGAGAAATCCTTGGCAATGAGCATCCTCTTTTGGAGCTTCAAACATAGAGACTCTAGGAGTCTCATTACTGGCAATTCTCTTGGGGCAAGGACGATAACCATGGCCTTGGTCCCCACACTTTAAACATTTGCGGTCCTTACTAAAAGCTTCTAGATCTTTAGGAGAGAGTCTATATTTACCTTTGTAAACTCCCTTCTCCTTGAACCGATTGTTTTTGTTGTTGTTGGAATAGCCTTGGTAAGAATTTTGGGCATTGGTTTTCCTCTTGGCATCACTTTTGTCTTTATTTTCCATGGGCTTGGCGTTCCATCTAGCCCCTTGTTGGAAATTGATGTGCGAAGCAGCCATGGTATAGGGGATTACCTTGGTGATAGAACCTGGCCGTTGACAGTTGACAACTCGGCCATCTCTTTGGGTAATCCCGCACAAAATTGTTTCTTTTGCACGGCAAAGTCTATATTTTGAAAGACAATAGCTTTGAGATATAAATCCCAAAACTTGTCCACATATTTGTGGATAGACTCATAAGAGAGAAGCGTTAAACTTCACCATTTGGTAAGCACTTTGTCCTTTGCATCACTTGCAAGGAATTGTTTCATGATGGAAACTCGTAGAGTTTTCCTTGTCTTTGGGTCTTTTCCGTTGCCACGAAGGCTAGCCCACCATTGATGAGCCGATGTTTGGAAGTGCATAGCTACATGGTGTAGCTTGGAGGACTCCGTGAAGCCCTCGTCTCCAAAGGCCGCATCAAATTATTGAATGAACGCCAATACTTTATCTGTAGCACCGAAGGTGCCATCATAGGTGAGAAAAGAGATACTCTTTCCTCCCTGTTGGACGGATACGCCGCGACGGACGTCAGCACAGCGAGAACTCACCTAACATATAATGTCAGCTAAGGACGAAGCTCGACCCGCAGGCGCGTGGAAGCAAGCATAAGGTGTCAACCTACACTCGACCAACTCTTAACTAATTCCTACAGAGGTCTCTACCAATTGTCTAAGTCACAGCCCTCAAGAGTGCATAAGAGGAAACTTCCTACAACGCTTGCTAGAGCTGAACACCCATCAAGCAATCTTGAAACACCATAGAACTTGAAGGATATCCTACTAACACCAATAGGTCACTCTCCCTAAGGTCTATGAACCAAAATCCCAACCCAAAACACCCAGTGCAAAATCACGTAGGATGTCTGGCCGAAATCTGCAGGTCTTCGTTTCCAAAATCTAAAGTGCCTAATCTGTAGCTCTACTCAATGTGAACGCGTGGATATACTGCAATGCAAAATCGGACAACGTATGCTCACCCAATCACCCGATGAAGCTCGTAGAAGGAGCTCGCAAAACCGGACCGTACGCGCGCAATGTAGGTATCGGCACGTAGCTCTCGTCGGGAAACTTCTGTAAGCCCCAATATTTACAACGTGAAAAATCAGGTTTCCTCAATAAATGAATAATTACAAAAAATGATAATCCTCTGAGTAGTTAGTCTTCGTGGGGTGTGTACAGCTTCTAACACTCCCCCCCTCCTTGCTCATGTCGTCCCCGACAGGGCCGCTGATCCACTTCTTCATCGTATTGTTTCACGCATCTTGATTAGTGATTCGTATCTTGCATGCAGGTTCATCATTGTTGGGCCGAAAATATCTGTGTTTAGTGTGAAGAAGCCTGTGTAGAACGCTTCTTCAAAGGCCTGGAGGTGATAGGATGGTAGAAACATTATCCTTTGATACAGTGCGTGTATCACCTCCTTGGAAGGCTGACCAGACAAATCATAGGCGCATATGTAAGTATCTTGGAAGAAAAAGATGTTGTCTGTCACCTGGCCTGGCTTGAATGTCTCAAATACTGCTAAAAGTGTTTTGCAGATTTTCTTCATCATGATGCACGTAAGGTCAGGTGAGCCAATGAGAACAATTTGATGGAGCCCATTAGGGTTTTCACTATGTATTGGACACTTATTCTCTCACCTGCCTTCAAGCCCGGCACCTTAGGGTAATTAAGCCAAGTGGGTTGGCTCCTTTGTAAGATCTCCTGGGCTTTCCACGTCCTGATCCTTGGTAGAGGACAAAAGCTGAGGTTGTCTCTAATGTTTTTCGGTGCCTCTACCAAGTGGATTAGGTATTGTGGGTACTTTGTGAGCGAGGCCTTCCTCCGTTTTGGTTGAGAGTCAACAATTAGCCTGACCCCTTCTGGTTGGGAGGTATCTGCATTGTAAAGTGGTACGGTAAGCTCTTCTCTTATCCGCTTATTGATGGTGGCTGCTTCATATTTCAGCAATGGATATGGGAGAGAGGGTTGAAGCCATTCGCGCCTGATGTTGCTGGCGTCAATCTTCTGGATGGTCATGGACTTGAAAACCCTCTGCTTCCACACCAAGGCTTCCTTTTTTGTCTCTCTGATCTCCACCTCTATTGCTTTACGCAACTTTTCTTCCTCTTCCTGTGTTAGATCATGTGGCTCTTGAGAGGATCCTTCTAGGATTTCCTCTTGCATAGGTGTGTCCACCGGATCTGCCACATTCTCTAAATCAATGCCTTCATTGGCCGCTGGCCCTGTGCCCTCTTGCTCTCCTTCTTGCTGTCCTTTCAGCTCCTCAATCTACTTTAGGAGTTTTTGTTTTCCCGATTCAGCTTCTTCGCCCATATTCACGAGGAGGTCATTTAATTTGGCGTTTTTCCTCTCCGCCTCCTCGAGCTTTCTTTTTATACTTTCTCCTTCCTCTTGCAAGGCTTTTTGGTCTTCTTCCATTCTTGTTTTCATGACAATAGACCCTTCTGCCATCATCAATCTTTGCTTTTTCTCTAGAGCTAGCTCCTTCTGAAGTTCTTGCATATGTTCTTCATAGAGTTGACTTTCCGTAGTGATGTGAGTCGAGCTAGTAGCTTAGACTCTGGCAAGGGATGCTCGCAACCTCTAGATGGTCTGATCTTTCACTTTGAGCTGGTCCTTGAGCTCAAGGACCTCATCCTGGCTGGCTTCTTGTTCTATCTCCGCCTTTTCTTTGGCGTTTCTAATGGCTTCAACTTCTTTAGACTCTTCCGCCAGCTCTAGGGTCAGGTTATCTCTTTCCCTCTCGGCATTTATCAGTGATTTGCTGAGATGATGACATTCCTCTTCAACTCCTTGCATTATTTTTGCTACTGCTTGATTTTCTTCCTCCATTGCCTGGCATCTTTGCAGTGCCCTTGCTAGGTTGGCCTGTAGCTCCGCTTCTCTCTCTTTCTGCCTTTGGCTTTGTCCTTGTAAAGTGTCTATTTCCATCTTAATCTTCACTTTAGTGGCCTTGAGAGCTGTCATCTCACTTTGTGAAGCCATGGACTGCGCTCTCAACCCGGTTAGCTTTGTCATCACCACATCCGAGTCATTGGAGGGCGGGTGCAGGTCCATTGTATCTGAGTCTTACAAAATGGCGAGCGATTTTTTCCGAGCAAAGAAAAAAATGAGCGAATCCCTTAATAAAGTTGCTTTCCTTGAGGGTAGCCATCTGATGGTGAGGCAGATTCACTAGTAGTAATTTCACTATAAAAATTATGTATTTATTAAAATTGAAAGAAAACTCTATTTTTGCATACCATGTGCAAAGGTGGATAAGTCTTACCTAGCCAAAATTGACACTAGATGTAAACTCAATGACCAATCAAACAATAAGAATTGGGCAGATTAGTTTTTGCATATTGAAATTAGCTAAGCTAAGTAGGAGTTCAAATATGAATGATTGTTGAGCATAGTAAGAGCTAAGCTTGTGATTTTTGCTAAGCACATGTGGCTTCTTCTTCTAGCTGAAAAATCAAACTAGAACTCGAAAGAGCTGTCGGGCTCTTATTTCAAAATATAATCCACTAAATCTATAAATCTACCGTGGGACTTGGCTCCAAAAATCCTTGGAACAAATAAAAAATATGAAGTATAAGGTCTCATTCAGATTGCCCAAGAGGCTAAAATGATTTATGAAAAACTTCATAGTGCAAAAGCTGACACAATTCTCGATGTCCAGTGGGTGTTTGCCTTCAGGTTACATCTCATGGCTACACAATCATGTAGTGTTCCAAAAAAATCAATTCCATGGACTTACAAAATTCCCTTTAGGATAGATTCAAAGAGAAAATTTTAAAGAGTAATTGGCAATTTTTCAGTTGGCAGTCACAACAAGCCTAAACCATGCCTAAAGAGGTTAAGGTGACTGACATAGTTGACCACACTTATCATCTTTCCCTTTCAGGCTGGTTAAATTTATTATTTCGCGTGCAAGTGTCTCTTCGCTTAACCACACCAAATTGCAGAGGGCTAGCAGGTAAACCAAAAAAACTTTGAAACAGCCTCTTGCCCAACAATACCTCCTCTTGCCCAATAACACCTCTCTCTCTCTCTCTCTCTCTCTCTCTCTCTCTCTCTCTCTCTCTCTCTCTCTCTCTCTCTCTCTCTCTCTCTCTCTCTCTCTCTCTCTCTCTCTCTCTCTCTCTCTCTCTCTCTCTCTCTCTCTCTCTCTCTCTCTCTCTCTCTCTCTCTTTGGACTATGTTAGCTAGCAATGGGCATCTCAATGAATTCACTCCAGGGCCCCATGACAAAGCGCCGTAAACTGTTGTGATGAATATCAGTTGGCTAGATTGCTCAGGTTCAACGGAGGAGTCGATAGGAACACCATTCACAACGTGATGCTTTTTCACATTGTGCTGCGCTGCAAGCTTGCTAATCAAGGTCCTCTTTGGGGGCATGTTTGGCACCAAGGAGGCTCGAACATGCAACGTCAGCGACGACGGCATCAGTCGTCGTTCTCTTCGGGGAGGGGGGGGGGGTTGCATCAGGAGAGCCATCATCAGTAGCTACAAGGTAGTTGTGCACGCTTATATGAAGCTGGCAGTGGGTTGGAGATAAGGCTTGTAGGGCTGTATAGAACCCCAAAAAGGTTCTGCAACGATGAGGTGCTAGCTGGAGCCTCTTCACTGGTGCCCATATTGGCAGTACTTAATGCTACTAGATTCAGCAGAAGACAGAACTGAGACTGTGTCTTACTGCTTGTTTTATGGTGCTTGTCTGATCTCGTTTGAATTTATCTCTGCACTATGTAGGGACCTGGATTCTGCTCGAGCCAACTCTGAGAATTGGGCTTGAACTTTGAAGGCGGCATGACGGGCAGCGCAATTTTGCAGTTTGAACTTTGCACAGTACAGGCGAGGGGATTCAAACCGGTTGCCGGTGAATTCAAATTGGTTGAGAGTAGTTGACCAAAAGGTCAACACGCTTGCGGTGCAGACGTCTTGAACCCTGGTCACCTCCGCCACGGCCCACTGCTATACCTCTATGCTACGCAGGCGTGGTTGAAGGGATAGTAAAGCCTGCCTCTCATAAGTCAAAAAAAAAAAAGCCCCCCAAAAGCACCGTGAAGACCGGCTCTACCGGTGTGCTCCACCTACACGTAATGTAGCTAGCCGATATTTAACATGAGACGTCTACTGAACCCATTATATAATTTTTTTTTTTTAAAAAAAACTGCTTTGTATAGTGTGTTGCCGGATATTATGCAACTTTCTATAGCGTGCTGAAAGTCCTTGGAACCAGTCCGCACCGGCGCGGACTGGTTTGGAGAGGTTTCACAAGATACAAAGTGAAAGGGACGGGGGATTGAACGCTTTGGAATGTGGAAGCTCCATGAGTGTTACAATGGATTCGCACATCGTGTTGCCACCGTCCTCTAACTCCAATCTCTCACAAAATTACGGCATTAGCGTGGGCGGGGGTAGCATGGCAATGTTGAACGAAGCCCATCAAATCTGCACTTTGCTAAAAACGATAGAGTTGGGTTCTCTTTGCCATTGTTAACCGGCGGCACAATATCAATGCCTTGTCTCCTCTCTTTGTCAATGACGAACTACCGTCTGCGTGAAAACTCTCTCTCTCTCTCTCTCTCTCTCTCTCTCTCTCTCTCTCTCTCTCTCTCTCTCTCTCTCTCTCTCTCTCTCTCTCTACGAGTTGTAGCTGGTCAACATGTTCCATGTGGCAGACTGTAGATGCGTGCAAATGTTGTGCTTTATCGTAGGCAACATACAATACTGGAGTGGGGACGAGGTTCGGCCGACCAGGGTGGTACCCAAGCATGTGAACACGCCCTTATGCAAGGAGATGCCCTTGAATTAGCTTTCTAACTTGCATGCTTGAAGACATGAAGTGCTTCCAATGCAGCGAGGCCTTTCTGAATAAGGTCTTTGACTGTAAAAGGAAGAGGAGTAGGAGCAGACTAGGGCATTGATTACATATCAGGCAAGCATCACCTACCAGTTTCCATTCATCGTGAGTGGGCTATTATCGATTGACCAAAATGGTAGTCAACATGGAGATGACACGAAGTAGAACCCATCACTAGGCACTCAAGGAATGCGACTATGCCTGCAAACCCAAACACACACTCAAATTGTGAGCAGCTCTACATAATGGTAACAAAGCACAAGTCCCCCAAAAAACTACCTGGCTAGCATAGGGAGTCAGCCTTACCTATCTGGGGGCAACCACCCCGATCCTTAGCCATTGTCAGACATTCCCGATGCTCACTGTCCCTTGTGCTGCAAAGCATGCTTCTTTCCTCTGGCATGGTAGAATCGTAGTGCATGCGCGTCTAGCTAGCTTGTCCACTTGCAGATTGAACGTCAACGTTATGTACTTTGTGCCACATAACTTTGGATATTGGACGTCAACGTTATGTACTTTGTGACATCATGTGGTTCTTGGCCTTACGTGAGAAGGCTTGAAATAAAGGTATGCTACCGAATACTGAGAAACGATGAGATTCTTCTTCACTTTTCGGCTGAGTATGTGTAATTTGATATGATAATGGTGTGACAAGCATGCCACTTTTGTAGCTTACCTACTAGTTTTTGGTTGCACAAGGTGTAGTTCTCTCTCTCTCTCTCTCTCTCTCTCTCTCTCTCTCTCTCTCTCTCTCTCTCTCTCTCTCTCTCTCTCTCTCTCTGTGGCACTTGTGTCATTTTTCTTTTCCCTCCTCCGATATTTCACACAGAAGGCATAGACAAACTCCTTAACCTCCTTTCTAATTAGGCAACATCCTCCTTTCTCTCTCTAATACTCCTGGTGCACCTGCATGTACAACATGTACATTGCCCATGAGTTTGTGCATCAGGCTACAAGCACAAAGTTGGATTTGTTTCAAGCCTTGGTAGGTACCTGAATGGCCTCATAAATATTTTGAAAGCTTGTTAGTCCTAGCCTTTTTTGGTGTTTTTGATGCACCTATAATTAACCGCTTTATATGTTCTTCTATGACCTGGGGATTTTGTTAGGGCCTCAACATGTAATGAGCTTTGAGGTTCTAAAGCCTCCCCTGCTTTGTGGAAATTTTAGATGGCGTAAGACCTTTTGCATTGAGGTGTTTGGTGGTTGAATCCAGCATGACATGATTATTTTCTTCAATATACCTTGAGCTTGCATCAATTTGTCAATGATGTTGCTTATATTTGCTCGGAAATTGGCTTTGCTCGGTTTTCTTTGCTTGTTGTTTAGGAATCCTCCCTGTATCTGTGGCCATTTCTTTTAGTTCTATTAACCGGATGCCTTGCATTTGTTCTTTAGGCCTTGTGCTTGCCAAGTTGAATGCGACTGTGGAAGCCTCTTCTTTTGTGTACCCTACAGATAGCAGGTCCAAAAATGTGTGATACGAATCATCCGACTCTTGTTGCTCACTTCGAGGCTTAGCCTCTTCCTTTGGCTTCGGCTCCTGGCTCTGCTCTTGCTTAGCCTCTTCCCGTTCTTCTGGTTTGTCTTCAGCCTCTTTATCTTCTTGTGGAGGGCTGTGAGGAGGTGGTGAGGGCGGTGGGCTGGATTTAGGGCTGGCCGGTAGAGATGTAGGCTTTTTCTTTAGATCTCTGTCTACCTTTGTTTTTCTTTCTCTCTCTTGGCTCTCTTGCTCATCTAGCAGTTTCTACCGTATTTGCTCCGCTTCCTCCTCTGTGAAAGGTACATGCGGTATATTCTCTGATGCGGCATCAAGAATCTCAAAATTCTTGATATAATCCTCGAATCTGTCCCTTTGCACTCTTCGGGATGATCCCGACATAGCTTCTAGAGAAGGCTTCCAGAGTTCACTTAAATCACCTTTATGGGCTCTCTCTGGTCTGAAGCTCTCCATCAGCCTCTCTATCTTGCCGCTTTTTGTGACTTTGTTTCTTTCACCGGCACTTGGACAAACTCTTTCTTCCCCTTCTTCTACTCGGGCTGCTCTTCTAGGACCGGCTCTAGCTATCTTTTCAGCCTTGTGGCAACCCTTGGTGCTCTTTGTGGCTCGTCCTCTTTGTCTTCTTTGAGCCTCAGCCAGTCGTTCTGAGACGGGGGGTCAGGCCATCTTCCTTTTAAGTGCAGTGCCCCATAAATCACCTTAGTGATTAGTTCTCCTAGCACAATATAGGTTGGCTTCTTGTTACCCATCTTCTTTACTATGTTGTCATGTATATACGTTGCATAATTGATTATATTTGGGGTGCCCTTCGTCATTGCCCGAGTGAATGTAGTGGCAATTGCACGTGGAGGCATTCTGTACTTCTGTGGCCTCTTCGTGCACATATGGAAGTATTGGTTGTACAACTCGCTCATAATTGCCACTCTTGGGTTGGCAATATCTTCAAAGGTGTAGTTTTCTTTCTTCTCATTGTACACCTTGACCTCATCCCTTCTTTTAGTTACACTATCCCCCTTGTTGGAGAGGTCTAGTGCATCTGCTACAACCTGCTCAGTGATGATTATTTCTGTTTCTGGCCTGCCTTGTAGATCTCTTACTTTGGCCACTCCATCTTATTTGATGGTTGTCACAAACTCCCAGACTCTCTTTATGTCCACCCCTGTCGGTACTGCTTCAAAGTAGTTTTGGAGATCAATCTTCTCCAAGTACCCGGCCATCTTGCTTCTTACGAACTCATTGAGTTCTCTCGGCAGCATTGGTAGCTCGATCACATTGCCTTCAATGTCTTTAAATACTCCTTGGTAGATCTTTAGGTCGTTGGACTTTAACAGATCTTCTTCGATCCATGTGCTGGTGAGCTTTAGTGTTCCTTCTGGTATGACGAAGGGATCCACTTCTTCTAGGTAATCCTTGATGGTCATTCTTTTTTTCTTTGCCGGTGACTTCGTGGCTGCCATAGATCCTGTTGCACTCAGTAGTCTGAGGTTAGAGTTTTTTCCATATTAGCTGAGAAACTGAGTTTTAACTATCCAAATGACTTTAAAATTGAAAATAAAGCTTAAAAGGAACTTGTGAAACTGTGCATGTGCTCACAGTGCAAATCTGGCCAAAATTTTTCATTTAGACATCCTACGCGTAGGATGTCTTTTTTAGCAGAATCGGTTCATACTTGGCATGCTGGTAGTGCATGGCTCATGGAACATGGCTATGTGCTTGGATATGGATTTGGATATCAAAAAGTGGATTTTTGGGCTGATTCGGGCTTTAGGTCACAAATTGGGTAGAAAGTCCATAACTGGTAGCAATTGATGTCCAAATGGGTTGAAAATTGGTATGTGGGCTCTTTGCACCATGGTATTGGCTCCCATGATGCCAGTCTTTGCACAGAAGGCGTAAATTATGCTGGAGACATCCTACGCGTAGGATGTCTTTTTCATCAAAATGACATGAGATTAATTTTGTGGATAGTCCTTGGCCTATGGAACATGGCTATGCTCTTGGATTTGGATTTGGACAAGGATTGATGCTTGTAAGGGCCTGTGTGGTGTTTTTGGGCTCCAAAAGTGTATCTTGAAGGTGTTGGGGTCAAAAATGATTAGAATGGCTTCAAAATTGATATATGAGCTCTTGATGATGATGGGATTGGATCTGGAATAAACAAACATTCTCTGCAGGCCCAAAAAGTCAAATAGACATCCTACGCGTAGGATGTCTACTTCACCAAGTTTTGCTTCTGACCACACAGATTGGTTGGTGATGTGTTGGTGAATGTGTTGTGCAAGTTTCATGTGATTTGGACAAGATTTGGTAGGTCTATGGCCCATTATTGCCTCTATGCCCTAACTTTGCGTTTTTTCATGCATATGAGGTCAATTTTGGTCCAATTGTGATGAGACTTGGTGAATAGCATGTAAAGGTCATTCAGAAAATGTGTCTGATGAAAAATATTGGAGTCTGTGCCTCAAAATTTCCTTAAGACATCCTACGCGTAGGATGTCTCCTGATGATTTTTTCATGGTTTGTGCTCCTAGTGCCTACCCTTGGTCCCCCTGAGTCCCTTTTAAGCCTAATTTCAACAAAAAAAATCAAATGGATAGAGAATAACTCCCTATGTGGACTTCAGAGCCTCCGAGCCGTTTTCTGCCTTTTGGAGTGCTTTTTGGCGATGAAATTTCTTGATGTTGGTCTCCATAGCTTCCCGATCCCCTGGGGATCCTTGCCGTATGGTTTTTGTCGACTTTGGCTTCATCGGAGCTTCATTTGGCAATTTGTCGCTCTAGAAGCACCCGTGGTTACGTTTTCATACCTTCGATGATTTGTGGTGGTCTACCACCATAGGACTTGGTTGTTGATGGTCTAGGAAAGCCGTTCGTGAAGTTTGGTGGCAAACGGACATGCGGTTTGGCGACAAGAGCAATTTGACGCTTTGTGTGTCTGATGCCATTTCTGAAGTTTAGTACCGCTTTGGGTCACTTTTTGGTTATGTGGGTCACATAGACTTGTCGAGCATATCGAGATGCTCCTACCCATGAATTTTGGTAGCATTTGGTCGCCGTTTCGCCGATTTCCCATTTGGTGGCCTCTTGCGGGTTTCTAGGAATTAGGGTTTTTCCCGATGGTTTTCTACTGCCTTTGGACATCCAGGACTGTTCTCCTATGCTAGGGTAAGCTGCCGATAAAGTCTTGTTGCTTTTGGGTTAGCCATTAGGTCGCCGTCTCTACTTGTAGGTCTCTACCGCCCGCTTTGTGTGTGATCCCTACGCTAGTTTTCGCAACAAAACGACAAACATGCGTGAAAAGCTCAAGGTGGTGAGCCTACCTCTCATGTTTGGAGCTCGTCGGGTAGTCGTGCGCGTCGTAGAAGCTGCTGGAAGGTTCGTCCGCTCTAGGTGGCAGAAGCTCTCTCCACAAAATCAATAGTGAAAATGAGCTAAAAATGAGGTGAAAATTTCTTATAATAGAGGTCCCCGAACCACTTTTCATGAAATTTGACATGTGCTCCTATCTTCTTGCGAGATGCGGTTTAGGCTCAAAAATTTCTTGATTTGGACTCCATTTGCTCTGTTTACCAGAAATTTGGCATTTCGGTCAAAACCTGGCCAAAACACGCTTTCCGCTCCAGTCTCATAATTGCACCCCCACTATACCATAGGTTGTCCTATAGTCACTGATCATCCCCATATTTTTTGTTTTTCATTACGACCGTTTTTCACCTACTTTTTGTATTTTTGAAGTTTTTCTGCCGAAAATTAGCAAAATTAAAAGGAAAATAGAAAATCAAACCCAAAAAATCCCCAAAATTCATAATAAATCAAAAACATCACCGCAAAACATTATATACACTCACATGCAATTTCTATGGCCGGATTTCTCCGTTTTATCAATATTTTGCCCGAAAAATGGCTATTTCTACTTATATACACACACCTAGGGGCTTGATTTGGCGTTTGGCCCCATATACCTGTAGATACATGTTGTATAAGGGCATACATACTTGGGTTAATCCAAAAAAAATTGCAATCAAACAACAACCCTTAAAATAGTCAAAAATCATGCCCTTTTTTTGCTCTTTCTACTATTGGTTCCGCATTTGAGAATGCCTCCCCCCCCTCCTAGCAGGAGTCCTCTCGGACGACAAGGTATCTCCTTGGAGTATGTGCCATGCATAGGTTTTGTGCTAATGCTTGGCCGATGAATGTGGCCCTATTTTATGCATACTCTGTCAATGCATGGAAAAGTTAATGTTGTGCAAGAGAAGGGAATAAGCAAGATGCTTATTGGCATTCGTCGTCAAGGTTTCCTGTTTTCTTTGCAAGTAATAGCTGTAACAGTACTGCTCTTTGTTTAATTGTCTTTTTTGCCACAGGCAATTGCTTTGCCGCTACTGTTGATATATTTGTAGCTGTTTCTATGGAGAGGATTGGCTTGGTCGGAATGGCCGTGGGCCTGTGGGCCGTATTGCCTTTGCTTTCCATTGGTATTTTGCTGTTGCCGGTTTTTGTAGATGTTTGGCTACTTCCTTTGTTGCCACTGTTTTTTTGCTGATTGGCATCCACATAAGTCGGCTGTCCTTTTTCAAATGCAGTTGTCTGCCTTCCGTTGTTGCTTGTACTGAAGGGAGTTCCTTTTGCTTTTGTTTTGGTATCCAAATGCAAGTGAAATTTGGGTCATGTCTGAGCATTTTCTTTGGGATCCGTATCTGTTTTATGCCCTTGGTTTTTGGTTGAACTATCTGCTTCGATTGAATTCTTTCGTTGCATTGTTGTTTGTCTGCCCTGTCATTTCTATCCTTCCGCATCCATACTTGTTTCCCTTGTTTTGGTAACCTAGATCTTTGCATTGCGGCCGGTGACTTCGTATGTCTGTAATTAGCATGGTTGGTTTTTACATGTCTGTTGGTCTCGGGTATCATGTTGTTCTTTGGTGGCATTCTTGCTTTTGTCTCTTTTTCCTGTGATTGCATGGCTTGCAGCTGATTATTCCGGTATTGCTGAGCAAAGGCTATCACTTGTTGTTCATGTGCATGCTGAATTTTGACTGCATTCGCCTTCCAATCTATCTGCACATTGTACTCTTTTTGCCAAGGTTGTCCCAACATCATTGGGTGTTGTGTGCTTTCATCCTCCACCACATAGAATTTGTGTGGGTAAATATATTGATGTATTTGTACATGCAATATAGTCCATCCCAATGTTTTCAATGGGTGTGATGTACTACTTTCCAGCACTTGAGGAGTAGGATGAAGTTGACCGGTGGATTTAAGCTGTTGGTATAATCCGCAAGAGATCAAATTTGCTTGAGCTCCAGAATCAAGCAATGCCATCGATTCAACTTGATTGCTACCCGGGCGAAAGCGTGGTTTGGTGGTACAGAGCCATAAATAGCGACGGTTATAGCGACGCCCGTGAGAAATTTTTTTTGGTGACAGGGCATTGAATGCCCTGCCACCCATCAACCATATTGTACTTGATTCACTTTTAAAAAAAAGTGCAAGGGTAGATAATAGACCCAAAATAGTCACCCACAAGACGCATTGTTTGCAAAATTGACAAGCGTAAAATTGACAATTGTACACATCATAGGCAAAATGAATTGATTGGCAAATGTAATAATGACAATTGTACAACATCATAGGCATAAAGAATTGATTGGCAAAATGAACTGCGGTGACAAATGTAATAATATACATGGTTCAAAAAGACGTATAAAATCCGTCTCATGATACATAAGCTATGAGAAACCCTAAACTAATGCTATCTAGCTACGGCTAAACTGACGTCGTCTAGTCAGACGTCTCATCGCGTCCAAGCGGCGTATTTGTCGGATTCTGCAAAAAAAGACAATAAGACAGCTTTCAGTAAGTATAAACATATAACGACATTTATAAAACAATACAAAAAATAGAAAAGAGTAAACCCTAATACTAACCATGCCGCCCCGAGAACTGAGAATGTCCATCAAGGCGTTTAAGCCCTTCCTGCCTGCGTACTCGCGCTCGTACGGTGTGGGATCACGTCCTGTCATCGACCACTGTCAAAACATACAAAGATTTCATTATGTTAGAATTAAAAAACTCATAAACCCTAAACTATCGAACATAAAGAGCAATGCGAAAACACTTACAAAATCAGCCTCAAATGATGCCCATCCACCGCTCCCCAAGTGGTGCGAGCTCCCTGCCTCTACTCACGCTCTAGCTGCATCCTTTTGTTGCTTCCACTTGTCGGGATTCTCGCGCACTGCTTTCTTCGCATTCTTCCAATCTTCTTTGGCCAGCCAATCTGGCCTGTTCCACCCATGCTTGATTGCTTTTTGCACTTCGGAACGCTTGTGTTTGCAGTATTCGCGCATTCGAATCTTCATCAGGTCTTCATTGAAGCGCTGATCCCGTAATGGAACGGGGAACTCATCATGAAGTATGTTGATGACTCTGGCTTTTAAATCACTTGGTACTTCACTCCATTTGTTTAGTATGTAGTGTCTAAACAGCTGAGAGCAAAGACCACGCATGCGCGAGATCACCTTCTTGCCGTCATCATCCATGATGATGCCGCCGCTGAAGTCGACGGAGTAAGGCAAGCCCTCTGGCCGGTGACGCGTGAACCTGGGTGTCCCGGCAGGGGTCTCTAGCGGCGTGTCGATGGGGGTACAGACGTCAGGTGTCTCCACCGGCGTCTGGGCCCCAAAGCGAGGAGTGTCGAGTGGGGTGGCTCCTGGCGGAGTAGGTAGAGGTGTGTAGCTGCTAGGAATAGTCAGCCGCGCAAAACCTGGCGTAGATGGCAATGTTGTGGCTGGTGTGGGCGCGGGCAAAGAAGGGGAGGGTAAAGAGCCTCGTCAAACACGAGGCGGTGTGGAGGCATCGGCGGCGGAATCCCCACAACAACCGCCACCGCCACCACTAGAGCGCCGGTGTCTAGACGAGTGTGAAGATCGTCTCGTCGACACCGAAGCTTCGGAGCGCGCCGAATGCTCCGAAAGAGAGGGAGATGCGGATGGAGTAGGAACGCGCGATGATGTGCCAGAGCGATGACGCTCCACGTACCACTGTCTCTGCTACGGTGACAAAGAAGAAAGAAACTCCTCATCATCCATACCTGCATTAAACACACGAATATTTAAACTTAATATTGAATGAATAGAGTAGAGAATGACGCAAAGACCATTAAATACAATGACGTAATGACGCATATAAATACAATGACGCAATGAATTGAGTGATAGAAGAGGCAAGTCGAAAACTCAGAATTTTCAATCAAAAGATGTAAGCGTTATACACCATGGAAGGTACTTAGAGAGCCAGAGCTTTTACAACACGGAGCAAAATTGTTCAAATACAATATTTGTGGCTTTAAGAGATCTCTCTCATCCTCGCATAACTCAGCATAACTTCCTATATCTATATAGAGCTCTCCGTTTAAACACATATCCTCTGTTTCATTTTGTAGCTCCTCTGCATGCACCCCATATAGAGTAGTAGCATCTTGATGCTCGTCTGGCACCACCGCAGCGACTTCTGATTGAGCATCTTCTCTGATCTCCTCCATTGATGCCGTTGTGATTGGCACATGGTAGCCTTCATACGTCCTTGCACTACGAGGGGCTACCTCTATGACGTACCACCAATTTGATGTAGACTTTGTAGGATGAAATATTACCTGCCAGAGCCACATACCTTACATGAGAGCTTTCAAGCACATAACTTGTAAAAGGGGGATGTTAACTATTTACATACTTACTTGTTCACAATGCTTGGGTAGTACGAAAGTGTCTCTTAGGTCAGTCCATTTCTTAGTAGAATCCACCTCAAGAAAACCAGACTCTCCTCTATGCACAGTAGCATTGCGACTCTCCATGATTATCTTGAACCATTGCACGTCGAACAAGTCGACAAAAAATCCTCTGTAATCGATCTTCAAAATCTCTTGTAGCGTGCCGAAGTAAGTGAGTTCCGCCACCACAGGATCTGCATCAGAGAAACGTCGTCGACTAGACTGTTCAAATTTTGCCATGATTCCACAATCTTGAGTAAAACGCTTTTTGTCGATCCGTTCCACCCTAAAATGTCGACCTTTACACCATGCTGCTATGTATGACTTATACTACAACGAACAAAGATTATGAGTGGCCGTTCAAACGTTTAGAAATAAAGTCACTAGCTAGTCGTACATTGCAAACTTACCTTGGTCGCGCAACCCCGAGAGTACTCCCACTCTTCCTCAGTCACTTCGTCATCGCATTGTTGTGCGCTTTTCAATTGGTTGTGCAACCATCTTAAGCTCATGAATGTTGGTAGGCTCTCCAGACCCGTCGGATAGTGCATCGGTGGTCGTCTTCCCCGTCTCCACTCGATTCGTGCCCTCTGTCGCTCTTGCTTTGCATCCTCATATTGTGAAATCCACTTTTGCATCACTGGATTGTGAAGCATGCAAAATCGGTTGATTTAGCCTCTAGATCTTCCGTCATCTTCTTCTCAACACCGAGATTGCACATGACAATCCCAGATATGCGCTCATCATCTATGGTTCGCCATAGCGTGTCCCGGGCTTTATCAAATCCGTCTCCAATGTACACTAGGGACTCTGATACCAACCAACCTTCTACCATGCTACCCTCCAGACGTGCCTTTTGACGCACATATCCCTTAAGCGTTTTCATGAAACGTTCTAAGAAGAACATCCATCTGGAATGAACTGTGCCAGCTATTTCCACCGCATCAACTATGTGAACAAGAAGATGCACCTGAATGGTTAGCATGGTAGTAGGAAAATGTTTCTCAAACATGCACACAAGCTTCGCAGCATTTAGTTTGGCGAATGGTATGGAGTCTACGTTGATCTCCTTTTGTGAGATCCATTGCACCAGCTTTGCAAGTTTGTAGATTGTGTTACGGATGTCGAGAGACAAACATCCCTCAATGGCAACCGGTAAAATAAACTGTAAAGTATGTGCAACAATGATATTAAAGTCCACATTTTATGCAATGATATTAAAGTCCACTATGAACGTACCTGACACATTTTATGCCAATCGTGTGACTTCAAACCGGTAAGCTTTCCTTCTTTAGTAAAACACGTTCGGAGCGAGTGCATTACGCCAGTGGGGGTCCGCAAAGATCGAATGGTCTCTTTTACTTTGCGTTCTTGGGCTCCTGTGAAAATCCATGGTGCTTTAGGGAGTTTTATCGATCCATCAGACGCTGTTTGCGGCCAATATTGCTCCATACGATCCACATTTCTAAGGTCAACTCTGGCTCCCAAAGTATCTTTCTTGCCGGTCATATGGTCCCATAGTAGATTACCCACATTCTTGAATATGTGCATTGGATCGAGCAAGTGATTGATCATGAGTCGGGGCCAGTATGGTAACTCGTACCATAGAGATAGTCTCTTCATCCCTGGAGGCAATCCGTCATCGCACATCTCCTTCTGCTCTAACCATGCTTGTGCAGACATCCTTGGTGGCTCTCTTCCCAAAAAGCCGTCGCATAACACATGATTCTCTGGAAGATACGCTTGATGACCTTCGTAGATTTGCTTCTTCAGTGAGGACGCCCTACGTGCATTCAGTCTAGGTCCACATGTGACACATGCTCTGTATCCGCTTTTTTGAAGCCCTGCATGTATACACATGATAATAGATCAACTATGGGAAAAAACAAGATTTACAGTGTCTGAGTGAGGAGTGTCAATAGATCACCTGAGCATTCTGTTAGCCCGGGATAGTCATGCATGGTCCACATTGGAATGCCTCTGATCAAAGCATTCCGTCGTCCTGTGTGTCGGCTCATATCCACCACCTCTATGCCAATCCACAATTGTTGTAGCTCTTCCAATAGTGGACGAAGATACACATCCATATTCTCCACTTTATATCACCCTGGCACAATCAAGCTTAGCCATAGGTGCCCCTTCTTCTTAGTCAACCACGGGGGAATGTTGTAGTTGACGATGACAACGGGCCATACACTCTAAGATGTTGATCTTTGACCAAATGGATTTATGCTATCCATAGCCAGGCCTAAGCGCAAATTTCGAGCTTCCCTGGCAAAATCCGACCATGTTCCATCTATATGTTTCCAGGCTGCGCAATCTGCAGGAATTCGTAGCACACCATCTGAAGATTTATTCTCCTCATGCCATGATGCTAGGGCGGCCATGGACTTACATTCAAAGAAATGCTTGATGCGAGGAAGCAGAGGAAAATGTCGCAAAACCTTTTGTGGAATTTTTGTCCCGTGGAGATCTACTCGATATCTTTCGGAATCACATTTCGGACACTTCTCCATGTCTATGTATTCCCCTCTGATAAGAATGCAATCATTAGGACAAGCGTGGATAGAATTGTAATCCATCCCCAAGTTTCGCAAAATCTTTCTTGCTTCATCTCTGGAATCTGGCATCACATTGTCAGCTGGTAGTATGTGCTCTTTAAGCAATCTACACAACATAAAAATACGATACAGTCGTGTAAAAATCTATCAGATCATTATACATTTAGAGTTTTATTAAAGTAAACTAATTGTAATAGATCACCTGAAAAGCGCTGTGACGCTAGTGTCACTCCATCCAAACTTTGCCTGCATGTTGAGAAGAACTAGGAGTGCTTTCAATCTAGACATACGTGTTGCATTATACAATGGTGTATCGGCTTCACTTTTCATATCATCATAGATAAGCCTTTCTGAATCCATGATCGTCTCGATCATTTCATCAATCTTGGGCTCAAACATTGCCTCGTTGGGAATGTGCTCTGCATGATCATCCCCCGAGCTGTTAGAGGCTACATCTTGTGGCCTCACATATGCTGCTTGACCAAAGCGCCTGCGAACACGTCTATTGGGTTGCAAGATTGCTGCTTGTTGGCCAGCGTCAGAGTCCGACGAGTTATAATTGGCAACAACTTCATCTATAATAGATGGATCGAACTCACCAAATTCGCGAACGTGCTGCAAAGAAACACGTCTTGTCCGTCGCACAGCATGCTTGCATTGATTACAAGGACATAAGACCCTCGTTGAGAGATAGGTGTTTCGGTTGGACGGTCCCACATCCTCGTCACTACTCATAATGAGGATAAAAATCTTATAACCTGGACAACAAATTTAATATTCTATTGGCATTCTTCGTCTTATCTCTCTCTCTCTCTCTCTCTACCTCACATTCTCTAGTCATGTCCAATCCCCGCACACCTCGGTCTAGAGGTGCACGGAGATCAGAACCACCGGGTTATAATCTCGTCTTTATTGGTCAATACCTATATTTGTGGGTACAAGAAATCTACAGACCCACGTCTACATGATACTGCATGTAGTGGACAAAACCCCTTTGCCTCTTTACTAGCTGTAGCACTTCACAGCATCTTAACATCTTTTCACAGTAGATCTTTTCACTGTTCGTCTAACTCTAAACCCTAAACCGTAAGTAATTCTTGCGTGGACTCGATCTAACGTAAATAAGCGTAAATCTAAATAAACGTAAATCTAACTAAAAATAAACCTAAATCTAATTTAACGTAAGTCTACATCTAACCTAATCTTTAACGTCTTTTGGGATAGTTTCCTACGATGTTAAAACTCTCTTCTTCTTGTGTGTGTGTGTGTGTGTGTGTGTGTGGGTAAACCTAAATAAACCTAAGTCTAATCTAATATAACATAAATCTAAATCTAACGTAAATTATGTTATATTAAAAACAAAGAACTAAACTAACAGGGATTATAAGAACCTTAAAACTGATTTAACACATAATTTTTCACATAACTCGGCAAGAGTTTGTTAAGTATGGAGCCTGATTTACCCTTGTAATTTTCTGTGGTAAAAGCGCACATTTGTAAGGCCCCCATTATGAGGAGAAGCCATCGTGCGTGAAGGAAAATCACTCACCGGAAACCAAAATTTTCACGGACAAGAATCAGGGGCAACTTTAAAGGCCTCGGGCGCCTCCGCCCCCGAGACTTTTTTTCGCCGGAATATTCCTTTTCGCCGGAATATTATGGCCGGACGGCAGTCGGAAAGTGGTCAGAAAACAACCGGTCGGTTGGCCGGTGGCCGGTGGTCGGAAGTCAATGACCGGTGGCCGGTGGCCGGTGGCCGAATTCAAAAGCGGACTTGCCTTCTCAAGGGCGGCCACACATGGGCGGATTGGAGGGTCCGATTTGGACTTATTCGCACAAGGGCAGCTACACATGGCTGTCTCTCATAAGAGAGGGCAGCCCTTTTGGCCTATAAAAGGAGGCCATTTCTACACACATTTCATAGTGTGAAGTTGATGCAACAAGGTGAGTGTGAGGTGGTGAGAGTGAAGCAAGGCGGGAGCTCCATTAAGGGTATAATCCCTTTGTAAATTACTTCTTGTTTTGAAGTACTAAAGCCATTGAGTGGCTGCTTTCCCGTGGACGTAGCCCACATTGGGTGAACCACGTATATCGTGTGTACTCTCTCTCTCTCTCTCTACTCTATAATCTCGTGTATGTAAATCTGTCTCTCTCCATTAATTAATCTACTCAATTATCTATTTAGCTACGCCTTATTTCCTAACAACTGGTATCAGAGCAAGGTTTGCTCGTAGCTAAATTATCTCAAGGAAAGGATTCCTTGAATTGAGTGGGAGTTATGGCGGAGGAAGGGAAGCTCAAGATTGAGAAGTTCAACGGCAAAAACTACCAACATTGGAAGATGCAGATTGAAGACTATCTCTACCAGAAGGACCTCTATTTGCCACTAGGCGGTCTTGCGAAGAAGCCCGCAACAATGGCAGATGAAGCATGGATTGTCCTTGATCGAAAGGCACTGGGAACAATCCGGTTAAGCTTGGCGTCAACGGTGGCCTTCAATGTTTCGGAGATGAAGACCACGGAGGACTTGATGAAGTCACTTGACGACTTCTACGAGAAACCATCGGCATCCAATAAGGTATTTCTTATGAAGCGCTTGTTCAATCTAAAGATGGCAGAGAATGGTTCAGTTGCAGAACACCTAAATGACTTTAACACAAACATAAGTCAACTTCGATCAGTGAAAATCAATTTCGATGACGAAGTGCGAGCTCTCCTTATACTATCATCTCTACCGGATAGTTGGCACAGCCTTGTGATGGTTGTAAGTAATTCTATCTCTGGAACAAATACTCTTAAGTTTGATGATGTTGTGGGTGTTCTCCTAAGCGAGGAAATGCGAAGGAGAAGCACAGGAGAATCATCAAGTGCTGCACTATCAGTGGAAACAAGAGGAAGGCCTAAGGAGAGGTTCAAAAACCAAAAGGGTCGTGATCGCTCAAGGCGGAGCAAGTCACGCACAAAGTCAGTTCTTGAATGTTGGAACTACGGCAAGAAGAGCCACGTCAAGAAGGATTGCTGGTCCAAGAAGAAGAAGGAGACAGAGTCTCAAGACAACAAGCCAACATCGGAGGCCAATGTGGCAGGTAAAGTAGAGCAAGATGCTCTAATTCTCTCATTAGACAATGTGTCTAATTCCTGGATAGTAGATTCTGGGGCTTCATTCCATGCGACACCACACAAGCAACATTTCCAAGACTACACCAAAGGTAATTTTGGGTATGTATACTTGGGAGATGATGAAGCTTGTGAGATTGTCGGCAAAGGTACAGTTTCTATCAAAACTGCTAACGGAAATGAATGGAAGCTTAAAGATGTTAGGCATGTTCCTTCTCTTCGCAAAAATTTGATCTCTACAGGACAATTGGACGATGAAGGTCACAACATTGCATTCGGAAACAAACAGTGGAAGATCTCAAAGGGATCTTTGGTGGTTGCCAAGGGTGAAAAAGTCGGTACACTTTACTTGTGTGCTGTTAGCACGCAACCTTCAGCTTGTGCAGCAACTACAGAAGTTGACAGTGCGGTGTGGCACTACCGACTTGGGCATATGAGTGCCAAAGGAATGCAAATCCTTCAAACAAAGAAGCTTCTACCAGGTTTGAAAGAAGTGGACTTAGAGTTCTGTGAAGATTGTGTTTATGGTAAACAAAAGAGGGTAAAATTTCAAAAATTAGGAAATGAAAGAAAAAATAAAAAACTTGAGTTGGTTCATTCTGATGTTTGGGGTCCTGCAAGTACACCATCACTTGGTGGCTCATTGTACTATGTAACATTCATAGACGATGCGACTAGAAAAACATGGGTTTATGTCATGAAGAATAAATCCGATGTATTTTCCATATTTCAAAGGTGGAAAGCCTTTGTGGAGAATGAAACAGGTACCAAGGTTAAATGCCTCAGATCCAACAATGGAGGCGAATATTGCAGCCAAGCTTTTGAAAGCTTTTGTGCTAGCAATGGCATTCGGAGGCAAAGGACAACCCCAAGGACACCTCAACAAAATGGGATTTCGGAAAGGATGAACAAGACAATCATGGAACGAGCACGAAGCATGCGGCTACATGCAGGCCTACCGCTTGAGCTTTGGGCGGAAGCTGTAAGTACATCTGTGTACTTAATCAATCGGTCACCCTCAACGGCATTGGATGGGGGAGTTCCAGAAGAGGCATGGACAGGTAAACCGGTGAATTATGCATTTCTCAAAGTGTTTGGGTGTGAGGCTTTCATGCACATAGATAGAAGCCTAAGATCAAAGTTAGATGCAAAGTCCAAAAAGTGTTTCTTCATTGGCTATGGAGAAGGAGACTTTGGGTATCGCCTATGGAATCCTGAAGATGGTAAAATCTTAAGGAGTAGGGATGTAATTTTTAACGAACAAAATATGTACAAAGATTACTTGGAAAGAAAACAAACAAAAGAAACAGGTGATGAGTACATGGAGCTTGAGGACGGTGAAGACTCAAGGACTGCAAACGGTGACAATGTGCAACAACGTCAACCAAATGAGAAGCCTCAACCTATTCCCCGAAGATCTACAAGAGCAAGTAGACCTCCAGAAAGGTTTGTTCCTTCCTTCAACCATCTCTTGATCTCAGATTCTGGAGAGCCGGAATCATATGAAGAAGCTATGCAACATGAATCCAAAGAAGAATGGACGAAGAGCATGCAAGTGGAGATGGACTCACTACATTACAACCAAACATGGGAGTTGGTTGAGTTGCCTAAAGGTAAGTGGGCACTTCAAAACAAATGGGTGTACAAGATAAAGGAAGAAGAAGGTGGGAAGAAAAGGTACAAGTCTAGGCTTGTGGTAAAAGGTTTTTCTCAAAAGAAAGGTATTGACTTCAATGAAATATTTTCTCCTGTTGTAAAAATGAACTCAATTAGGCTTGTCTTAAGCCTTGTGGCTGCTCATGATCTAAATCTCGAGCAAATGGATGTAAATACGGCATTCCCTCACGGTGACTTAGAGGAGGAAATCTACATGCTTCAACCAAAGGGGTATGAAGTAAAAGGTAAGGAGAAAATGGTTTGCAGATTAAAGAAGAGCTTGTACGGTTTAAAGCAAGCATCAAGACAATGGTACTTGAAGTTTGATCGATGGATGTTGGATCATGGATTCACAAGATGCAACTCGGATCACTGCGTCTACACGAAGAATTTGGGAGATGGGAAATTCATCATCCTAATGTGTATGTTGATGACATGTTGATTGCAAGTGCTAACATGCAGGACATCAAAGACCTAAAAGAGGAGCTGTCCAAATCTTTTTCAATGAAAGATTTAGGTGCTGCAAAGAGGATACTTGGTATGAAAATATCAAGGGACAGGACGAAGAAAACAATAAAGCTATCTTAAGAAGATTACATCAAGAAGGTACTAGAAAGGTTTGCAATGCAAAATGCAAAACCAGTTTCTACACCTTTGGCTGGTCATTTTAAACTAACGAAGGATATGTGTCCAAAGACACAAGAGGAGATAGCCTATATGTCTAAAGTTCCATATGCTGCAGCGGTAGGTTCTCTAATGTATGCTATGGTCTGGACAAGGCCAGACATTGCACATGCAGTGGGAGTTGTGAGTAGGTTCATGGACAACCCAGGTAAAGAGCATTGGCAAGCTGTGAAGTGGATACTTAGGTATCTAAAAGGGACAACAACAAATGCTTTGTATTTTGGAGGAACTGATATTTTTCTAGAAGGGTATGCTGATGCAGATATGGCAGGTGATAAAGATACTCGAAGGAGCACTACTGGCTATGTGTTCACGGTTGGAGGCACAGCAGTAAGCTGGGCTTCAAAGCTGCAGAAAGTGGTTTCACTTTCTACCACGGAAGCAGAGTATGTAGCAATGACGGAGGCAAGCAAAGAAATTCTGTGGCTTCACAGATTCTTAGAAGAGCTTGGATTCAAACAAGACAATTGTGTCTTGTACAGTGATAGCCAAAGCGCTATCCATCTTGCGAAGAACTCAGCCTTTCATTCAAGGACAAAGCACATTGAGGTGAGATATCACTTCATACGCACTCTTTTGGAAGAGGGACAACTAAAGCTAGGAAAGGTGCATACAAGTGAAAATCTTGCAGACATGTTTACAAAGGTGGTCAACAAGGAGAAGTTGAGCTTTTGCTCATCTTCAATCGGCATTCAAGGATAAGAAGCCAGAATGGAAAGCAGTCACAGGTTTGGTTTGGAGATCAGTCTCCAAGTGGGAGATTGTTAAGTATGGAGCCTGATTTACCCTTGTAATTTTCTGTGGTAAAAGCGCACATTTGTAAGGTCCCCATTATGAGGAGAAGCCATCGTGCGTGAAGGAAAATCACTCACCGGAAACCAAAATTTTCACGGACAAGAATCAGGGGCAACTTTAAAGGCCTCGGGGGCCTCCGCCCCCGAGACTTTTTTTCGTCGGAATATTCCTTTTCGCCGGAATATTATGGCCGGACGGCGGTCGGAAAGTGGTCAGAAAACAACCGGTCGGTTGGCCGGTGGCCGGTGGTCGGAAGTCAATGACCGGTGGCCGGTGGCCGGAAGTCAATGGCCGGTGGCCGGTGGCCGAATTCAAAAGCGGACTTGCCTTCTCAAGGGCGGCCACACATGGGCGGATTGGAGGGTCCAATTTGGACTTATTCGCACAAGGGCGGCTACACATGGCTGTCTCTCATAAGAGAGGGCAGCCCTTTTGGCCTATAAAAGGAGGCCATTTCTACACACATTTCATAGTGTGAAGTTGATGCAACAAGGTGAGTGTGAGGTGGTGAGAGTGAAGCAAGGCGGGAGCTCCATTAAGGGTATAATCCCTTTGTAAATTACTTCTTGTTTTGAAGTACTAAAGCCATTGAGTGGCTGCTTTCCCGTGGACGTAGCCCACATTGGGTGAACCACGTATATCGTGTGTACTCTCTCTCTCTCTCTCTCTCTCTACTCTATAATCTCGTGTATGTAAATCTGTCTCTCTCCATTAATTAATCTACTCAATTATCTATTTAGCTACGCCTTATTTCCTAACAGAGTTGGCATTCTCATCACTAAAGATATGAGAGTTAACTTCCGGCGGTGACACTGCCTCATCTTCATCCACATCTGACGACAGCAATTGGCCCTTTGGACCGTTCTTGCTCTTGTTACTAACTTTGAAGTTGTTGTTGAATGACTAGAGGTTGTCTAGATGGTCATTGTCGGGGATGTAGTGACTCTTGCCGCCCTGAAGATCCACCTTCTTCCCTATCTTCTGAGGACATTTCACGAGTACTTTTGGATCGACGGAGCCCACCATGAGTGAAGGCAGCAATACCCTATATTCCATTGAGGGCTTTCTTCACCCGCTTCATGCAAGCATCGCAGTCTATGGAGACCTAAATCTAATCTAATATAACGTAAATCTAAATCTAGCGTAAATAAACGTAAATCTAACTAAAAATAAACCTAAATCTAATCTAATTTAACTTAAATAAACCTAAATCTAATTTAACGTAAGTCTACATCTAACCTAATCTTTAACGTCTTTTAGGATAGTTTACTACGACGTTATAACTCTCTTCTGCTTGTGTGTGTGCGCGTGTGTGGATGTGTGTGCCAATAAAAAGAGATAAATGGTATAACCTTTCTATCACCCATGCCAAGTATGATAGATTGGTTATGCCATTTCCCTCTTGAATAATAGGTCTTGAGTTCAACTCCTCGTCGGCTAGATCTTTAGGTCTTTTAATTTTAATTAGTTTCCTACGACGTTAAATTAGTTTCTCTCTCTTTCTCTCTCAATGTGTGTGCGTTTTTTTGTTTATGCATGTTTTCTCTCTCTTTTCCTCTCTCAATGTGTGGGTTTTTTGTTTATGCATGTTCTATCTCTCTTTTCCTCTCTCAATGTGTGCGTTTTTTGTTTATGCATGCTCTCTCTCTCTCTCTTTTCCTCTCTCAATGTGTGTGTGCATTCTTTGTTTATGTATGTGTGTGTGCGTTTTTGTTTATGTTTGTACTCTTTCTCTCTCTCTCTCTCTCTCTCTCTCTCTCTCTCTCTCTCTCTCTCAAAAACACTATGTGTGTGTGTGTGTGTGTGTGTGTGTGTGTGAGAGAGAGAGAGAGAGGGAGAGAGAAAGAGGGGAAGGAAACATGAGAGTGAGGAGAGGGAAGGAGCATACCTGGCTCTCCTTCCTCTCCTCGTGTGTGTGTGTGTGTGTGTGTGTGTGTGTGTGTGTGTGTGTGTGTGGAGAAGAAAGAGAGAGAGAGAGAGAGAGGGAGAGCGTTACCTGCTCCTTGCTTGAGGGCACCGAAAAACTCAGATCTGAGATCTGAGTTTTTGGGCGCTCTCTGTTATTTTTTTTAGCCCAGCCGGCGTCGCTATGAGCGTCGCAAATTTACTTGTAAATTTGCGACGCTCATAGCGACGCCGAAAAAAAAAATTGAGCGTCGCTAATATGAATAGCCTCTTGTAGTGAAATTTTTGTAGTTTAAGTCAAAACTTTTCGGACCTTGTATTTTTAGACTCTCCTTTTGAAGAGCTATCCACCACTAATATACAATATGATAGGTAGTTTTTCATGTGACATGTAGAAATTGTAGCTCAAAGATTTGTCAAAGGTGCTGTCAAGGACAGTCCTTTTTGTACCACCAAAGCGTGCTTTTAGCCACCCACTTTGAGTGCAATTATTGGCTCCAGCGTGTCTTCATCCAACTTCGTTAGTCGAATGGCATTGATTCGCAATGGTGTTCCACTTTGTTATTGTTGTCGCAGAAGTCTTCTTTTTGCAATGCCTTCTTGTGCTTCTGCTTGAGCTTCTTCTCGTACTCTCTGTTTTTCCTTCATTTGTTGTTTTCCTTGATGAATTTGTTGGAGCGTCTCTTGTGTGAGTGGTAGATGATATTTCTTTAGTCGACATCCACTAATCCAGTTCGGCATTTCTTCACTTGCTAATGTAACAAGCTTGACAGCTCCACTTTGTGATAGATCAATAATCACAAAGGGTCCCATCCCTCGCTTTTTAATCTTCTTGGCATGTTGCTTCAAAGTATAAACAAGTTCATAATCACCTGTTTTGAACTCTTTAGTGCGCACATGCTTGTCAAAAAACTCTTTTTGTCTTCTCTTTTTAGCATAGATTGAAGCTACAGCTCTCAAGCGGAGTTCATTTAGCTTTTCAAGATCATCTATTCTTGAAGAGAGTTCATGCCCTGTCCATTCTAAGCGTTTTGCTACTCGTAGAGTTGGAATTAAAAACTCTATGGATAGTATAGCATTTAGGCCAAACACCATGTTGTACGGTGTTGTTCCTATTGATGTTTTGTAAGCTACTCTGTATGCCCATAGTGTTGAGTGTAGCTGTTGATCCCAATCTGTTCTTGACTGTGACACTATTTTAGTGAGAACTGTGCATAGTGTTTTATTTGTGGCCTCAGCTTGTCCATTTTTCTGTGGATGGTATGGAGCAGATTTCCTATGTATGACCATGAATTTCTCTAGCAGATATTCAATGACTTCATTAAGAAAATGTGTCCTACGGTCACTGACAATTTCTATTGGTAACCCGTATCGTACAAAAACATTCTCATACAAAAATTGTGCAGTGGTGCGTGCATCTGCTTTTTGTGTTGCCTTGGCTTCCACCCATTTTGTGAGATAGTCCGTAGCCACAATGATATATTGGGTATGGGTGCGATATGCAGGGGGTAAGATAGGTCCCACAAAATCAATGCCCCATTTTGCAAATGCTCTTGCTCCCATCATTGGCTGTAGTGGCATCTCATCTCTTTTTATTGGCACCTTGGTGCGTTGACAAGCGTCACAACGCTTTACAAACTCTTCAGCATCCATGTGCAATGTAGGCCACCATATACCTGCGGTTAAGACTATTTTTGTCGTCTTATCGCCCGAAAAATGGCCTCCACTTATTCCGCTATCTGCATGTTCTAGAATCAGCAGGTATTCGCTTTCACTTGCACAGATTCTAGGTTGATCGTCCTTTCCTCGCTTGTAGAGTTGGTTCCCAATCAACTGAAAGTCACGAGCTTCCAACTCTATAGCTTTTTTCGGTGCTCTTGTGATGTTCTCAGGGAACATCCTGGTGGTTAAGAAAATAATGATATATTGACTCCATGCAGGTGCAATGTTTACTTGAAACAATGTCGCGTGATCCACTGGTCGTTTAGCACTACATATAGTACAATTGGTAACATAAGAATGTGTGTTCGCATACATAGTTGGCCAATAAACCCCTAACTGTTTCAGTCTCTGGTTGTTTTCACTGTTGAACAATGAAATGCACAATCTTGGACATGTGCTTCTTCAAGGTAGCACTCGAATTCTTCCGGATTTATACAAAATCGTAGGATTTGGTGCGATCCTAGATAATACAGCCGTCCTGCTATCAACTAGAAGTTTTTTGTTTGTCGAATTGTTTGTTGTTTGGATCTGTATTCCGTATTATTAAACTCACTTCCAAAGGAAATAATGCTAACAATTTCTTGAGACCATTTGGGTACCATTTCAACATTGAAAAGATAAGCATCTGGTATGTCATCATCTACTCCTTCAGGAGCTTCCCCGTTGTGTATCCTTGAAAGATGATCCGCTCGTAGATGGGTTTTACCCTTTTTGACCACCATTGTGAAGTCAAACTCTAACAATATAATAAACCAGCGTACAATTCTCCCTGTATTACATGGTTTATTTACCAGATACAAAAGAGCTTGATGATCTATAAAGAACACAAATTTGTTTGCGAGCAAATAATGCCGAAATTTCTTTACAGCATAAATCATTCCTAACCCTTTCCATTCGGTGGTTGTGTAGTTTTTTTCCGCACTGTTTAACTGTCGGCTTGCATAACATACTGGAAAATCCATTGTTCTGTCTCCAGGTTGAGCTAGAATACTTCCGATTGCATATGCAGAAGCATCAATGTGAACATGGAATATCTTTTCCCAATCTGGTGCCTTCAGTACAGGTGCTGATATAAGGTTTTCCTTCACCTTTTGGAATGAAGTTTCACACTCCTCGGTCCAATCAAAATTGACTAGCAAACGATACAGAGGTTGTGCGATAACCGCATACATGTATATGAATCTTCGATAATATCCGCAGTGTCCCATGAAGGATTGCACTTGTTTAGCATTAGTAGGCCTGGGTAGGTCCACTATGACTTTGACTTTGTTTAGGTTAGTGGTTATGCTATTTCTTGAGACAATGTGTCCTAAGATGCGGCCTTGCTTAACCATGAATATACACTTTTTCGGGTTAAGACAGATTCGATATGTCCAACATTTTTCAAAGACCTTTTGCAAATGGTCAATATGTTCCTCTCGTAGAAGAGAGTATACACAAAGATCATCCATGTAAATTTCTAAGAATATTCTTAGGTATTCTTTGAACGCGTGCATCATTAACCTTTGGAAGGTAGCTGGGGCATTAGTTAAGCCAAATGGCATAACTCGATACCCATAAATTCCCCATTCTATGGCAAACGTTGTTTTGTGTTGATCCTCCCTTGCTATTGCCAGTTGGTTGTATCCTGAAAACCCATCCAAAAAGGAATAATCCCGTTTCCCGAACACCCGCTCAAGTACATGTTCTGATTGGCAAGGGATAATTATCCCTTATGGTGGCTGCGTTTACCTTTTTGAGGTTTACACACACTCGCAGTTTTCCATTCTTTTTGGGAACTACCACAATGGGTGACACCCAATCTATATGTTCGATTTCATAGATGAATTCAGCTTCCATCAGTTTATCAATCTCTTCTTTGATTCCTTTAGCAAATGTGTCATTATATGTATAAGGACATTGTTTTCTAGGTTTTGCATCTGATTTCAAAGCAATTGTATGTGGCATATCAATGGATCAACTCCTTTGAGGGCTTTATAGGACCATGCAAACACATCTTTATACTTCTTGAGAAGTTGTGTTAGCCGTTCTTCTTCTTCAGGCTCTAGATCGTTGCTATATAGACCGGCTGAGGCTTTTCACCTGGTTCTGCAAGGTCTATCCTTGTTGCATTTTCTGGCCCATCGTAAGATTCTTGGTTGGTTCTTTCCCTGACTGGTGGTGTCATGATGATTTTTCTGTCCTGGATGGTAAATTTCCGATAATGTGATGGTACATTCATGTTTCCCTTTTCTAACTCCCCTTTACCATCACTATCTTCTTCAGTAGTCGATATCTCACGTAAAGACCGTTTTAGTTCTTGGTATTTCTGTTTACACTCCAATTTGGTCCACTCTTGGTCTTTTGTTGTTTCTTTTTTTTATTTTTGAGATTTTTATGATTTTGTTTCTGTTTTAGCTTTTCGTACCTGTTTTATTTCCTCTCGCGTTCTTTTCCTTCGATCTTTTGAGAATCTTCCTGATATTTGATCTTTTACACAATCCTCTGCTTTTACAAGCATCAAATAGTGAGTTTTACCTTTTATCATGGGCATGAGGTTCTCTCACTTTATTTCCTGCTCGTTTCCTCCTATAGCGTTCCTGGCGTCTAGGGTGTTGATTAGCAAAATCATAAAACTTGATATTCTCGGTTTCCCTTCCACGCTCACTTGAGGTGTCTGAACACTCATTGTCTGCATCATCATTTACTTCCAAATGTTCAGAGGAGTTATAAAACTCTTCTTGTTCTGGTGGTTCTATCGTCTCATCTTCTCCTAGTATAATGCTTACCATGTAATAGGGTAACACATCATAGCCATCCTTATCGCAAAATTTTGTTGTTGGACTATCTGTAATGGTACAGACATCCAATGTTGCTAGTATGTGTTCCCATTCTAGAGGTTCCAAGGCATCTTCAGGGAAAGGTTATGGAATATACTCCTTGTCCTCAATTGCTCTTTCTAAGACGCATTCCTCTCTACTTAAGCTTCCACAATGTGAAGCTCCGCATATCCATAGCTCTTTTTGTTGCCCTAACCATGCCGGGAGTTCTGATCCTGCTACTGTAGCTAAATCAAACTCTTCCACGGGTGTTTGGTTCACATCTTTGTAAGTATGGTCTTTCAGGTGTGTTTTAGTTGTTGTCTCGCCATGTCTGAGGTATATGTGGTCGTAACCCCAATCTTAGACCATCTTCCATTGTCGCATGAATGGTCGTCCCAAGATGATCTCATAATTGTTCTTTTTGTCGAAATCGACTATTGCAAATGTATGCTCATACTCGATTCCGCACGAGTGACAATCACTTTTTCTAAGAGTCCTAGAGGCTTCTCCATGAACCCATCTGTCAATTCCAATTTCATTTTGGTAGCTCTCAAAGCTGGTTTTTTCCATTTTTTCTAGATTTCCTTGGTGGCGATAGAAACTCCCGCTCCATTGTCAAGGATAGCTTTGGAAACTACTCCTTGGAATTCTACTGGTAGCGTGGTGTTTCCATCTTCTCCCTCACAATACTCTCCAACCTTGTTTAATGGTACTGGCCTAGTGTTGAATTGAGGTCTATCCAACTCTCTGATCCCTTCCTGTAGCCTCAAGGTGGGGTCTTTCACTCCAAATTTTTCTAGGCATTTACCTACTGTGGTCCACATGTTTGGTCGTAACCTTAGGAGTTCTACTAATGTGATCATGCATGCCACCGGGGTGGACAATAACTCAATCAATCCTTGTGAATCCATCACTTTGTTAGAAGACAGTTTTCGAGATGGGATTGCTCTCACTTTTGACTTGGCTTCATACTCTCCTAGGTAAGAGGGTAAAGTTCTCAGCGAGTTTGGTTGGCTGTGCCCCGAACTACTTGATCCTTGGTCTCCCCCTTGTGAATGTATCTCAAAGTTCATTTGTGACCTTGCCTCAAATTCTTCAATAGGAGGTAAGGTTACATTCTTTTCTTTTCTTGTGCTATTCATGTGGTTACTCATCCTATTAGCCTCGTTGGCTTCACGGATTTGCTTCCACAAATTGTCTAGACCGTTACAGTCCTTACCCATTTCTGTCAATATTTTAGGTTGGAACCCATCACTTGCCTCATCTATCGTATTTGGCACTATGATAGGCTCTCCTCTGGACTCATAGGTATTAGTGAGTCTTTCCTTTGTTTCTACATGTTCCTCTAAAGTTGGTTGGATAGGGGTTGGAGCTGGTGCCTCATGCCAATTTGCAGGTTTACCCAGCGGGTCTTCCATCAATGATTGAGTTGTTTCGATCATCCTTTTACACATTTCCAATCTCTGTTTTTCTATTTCTGCATATGGATAAGTCATCCATCTCTGCTCTTGGGTTTGGTTCGTTTTGAGTCTAGCTTCATAAGCCTTTAGAAGCGCATCCAACTGCTCATTTACCTTGTCAACCAATACAGATCCTCTTGATCTTGCACTTTTGGGCTTTGCTATTTCCTTGGGTGCTATGGTTGCCGTGGTGTGTGACTTAAGCTAGCTAGATCCTCTAACCGCTCTAATCTATCCTTTGTATGTTTCAACTCCTCGGATAGAGCTGTTTGCTCTCGTTCCTTCCTGGCTTTCATACGCGCCTTTCTAGCTTTCCAAGTGCTTCTCTGATCTTTCGTTTCTGAACTTTGGGCATTGGTTTTTGGCTCTTCAACTATGGGTTCGTTCGTCATTCTTTGAGCTTGGGCTCATGTTACTGCCTGAATAGGTATGATTGTTTCATTTTCCGACCCTCCACTTGAAGGTACTATTTCTAGCATGTTCAAGGTGGTTTTTGCTCCTTTGATCGGGTTTTTAGGGCAATCGGGAATCAAATGAGTAACTCCACACTCAATGCAATACGCGTTGACTCTAATGATTTCATTATGAGGACAGTCTCTTAGCCAATGGTCTCCACCACACTTGTAGAGCAGGGTCCCTTGGGTTGTTGAGGTGCTCCTTGAGCTCCTCTTTGTTGGTATGCATGTCTCTGTCCGCCCATGCTTCCATTGGCTATGAACAACAATGTTCGTTCATCTAAGTTATATTTCCTTCTCCTGCTGCCCTTTGCAGCTGTTGGTGGTCTTGTACTTCCTATCATGCTCCAGGGTTCTGGAGTCGAGGGTTCTTTTGGTGGATAATAGACAGAGTTTGCCGCATATCCATTGGGATCTTCATAATATGCATGCATAGGCACCAAAGCCTTATCCTCTGATTCGGTTACGGTTGGTGTGTATCTTATATCCTGGTCGTAATCCTGGTAGGGGTGGTTGTTGCCCCAACACCGGTTGTGGTCTTTCTACACCTACAGGTCCTAGTAGGTTGCCTGCTTGATACCTAGGCATCGGTGGAACTTGAGGAGAAGTACCGGAGCTTGGGGAGCGTAAGGTCTCTCTCTCACATATCCCTTGTTATGATAACATTCCTCAGTCCCATGGTTTGTCCATTTTTGTTCAATAGCACACCACTTGGGCTGTTTAGCATGGGGCTTGGCGTACAAGTTAATCTTTTTTAGCACTTCATATACAAGCTGCTTTTGGTTTATAGCTACTTCTCCTTTCGGTGTTGTCTTAGAAGACTTGCTTCCACTTTGTTGTGAAGATGAATCGTCGTCAAGGTCCTTGAACTCCCCCTCTTTGTAGACCACACAATTGTCCACAAGGTAAAGAGCCTCCTTGGTCAACTCATTCAACGTCGTGTTTCTTTTCATATGTAAGTCTTTCTGGAGATCTGCATTCCTTAGTCCTTGGCCCGAGGGATTCACCATGGAAAAATTATCGCACAACGTAAGTGCAGGGGAGGGGGGTTTCTTTAAAAGTTACATAAGCGTATAAGTTAGGGGTAGGCCCTCAATACTTTATCTCCCAAGCTTAAAAATAAGGGAGGGGGTATCATATTTTGGGGGGGATGGGCGGGGGGGGGGAGTGAGATAAGGAGAAAATGAGCGGAAGTTTTTGTGTTTCAAAATCATGGCTTCCCAAAAGAGTCTGCCCGCGAATGTGTGAGTCAATAGCTACAAAGATACATGCAAGAACTAATAAATTGCTTTGTATCAATTGCTTGTTTTGTGATTATAGTTCATTTGTTGAGGGATGAAAGCTATAAAGAGTTTGTATAGATACAAATTTACACGGAGAACCTAACACAACTTTATAACCATGTTTTTTGAGTACTTTAGATGGGTCAAAATTGGAAGAGTAGCTAGAGTGCAGACTGACGAGCACATAATTTGAAAGTCAAACTAAGACACATTGAGGGTACATCTAGTTATCAACAAAAGTGGTTCCATAGTATGTTGCCAGTCACTATGCTACACGCTCTTTGACTAGTTTTACTTAGTTAAATCATGTGAGACCTAAATTTTATATGTAAGATAGGGGTATGATAGTTTTATGCATTTATTATCGTATAAGCGTAGAAAGGGGGGTCATATTCCCTAATATGAGTCATATATAGGGGTTTTATCAAAGTTGTCCGCTCGCAGGTGGCGTCCCGTTTTGTATATAAAGTGATCCTCCGGGGTCCTTGGATGAATATAAGCATAAGTCTGGACTGAGTTGGCAGTTCTTCAACAGGACAGAACTTAACATATATTTTTAGTCTTAGGACTTCCTTTTGTACAGATTCCCCATCTTTCTGTTTGAATTTATGGATTTGTACGACGGTATTATGAGCTATCCCCCTTTGTGAGAATTCCTCAATAAACTCGTCAAACACTTCCTCCATGGACTCAAAGTCTCTACGCTCTACAAAGTCAAACCAAGTGGCAGCATCATCCTCTAGGGTCAGTCCAAACCCTGCAAATTGGGTAGGAAAGTGTAACACCTCTTCGGCTGTAATTACACGCATAAAGGCTCTTGGGTCTCTACTTCATGTGTATTTCTTGTTTACCCATTTTTGCACTTGAGAAGGTCTAATTCTCCGATGGTCTACAAACCTCATCATTGGATCTCCACTTCCTAATCCATATACCTCCTCAGGTCTTCAGTAGTAGGTTGGTTCCTCTCCCAGTGGTGCTCCTAAGCCATAATTTCTAACAGTTCTCGCCAAAGATGGTTCATCTCTTCGAACTCGTTCTAAGGGTGGCCCTCCAGGCTCTGTTGACCCTTGAGTCTTTGGCTTACTCTCTCCTTGATACTTTGAATAGAGTGGTGGTCTTGGTTTTGGTTGTTGAATGCTTGCGGTCGGGTGGAATGTGAGGTAGCGTCATACTCATCAGAAAAGGGATTTGTCGACTTACTTGGGATGTAGGTGGCTCTTGGCACTTCTTCAGGGGCATATGCTGATGCTCCTGGACCTGTTGCCCTTTCTACCTCCTCTGGGAGAATCCGTTGGTATTCTCGCCCGTATCTATCAACAAAAACTATACCCTTCCCCAAGGCAGTTTCATAAGAAAATAAGTAAAGAACCTTGTCTTTTTTGGGAGGTGCTTCCTCCTGGCATTGGTCCATCATAGGTGAAAGCTCCTGGCTATTGACTACCCATCATGAAGAAAGATTTGTCTGACGAAGTGTCAGTATCACTACCTTCCTCAATAATCGGTGCTAGCAGATCTAACCTTGCCTGAGTTACACTCTCCTCGGTGGACCATAAGCTACCTTGGTCACCTGCCACCTTCTGGTCTCTAACAATGTATCTTCCTGATCTTAAATTCATCAAACTTATCAATGCAATTTATCACAAATCCAACCACTCACCTGGCAAAGGATCAGTCTCTGCACAACTTCTTGCTTTGTTGTTGAATATACCTGTACACAAGTGTTTAATTTCGGCAATCGAATCAAAGCATTTATTTGCTAGAGGTTATTTTAGTAATGATTGGTATAACTCGAGAGTTAATCTCAACCACTACTGTATTTTATACAATGCTGATGTTCTGGATCAGGTCTACCAATCTGGAACTGTACTTCCCTCAGATGTTGGTCAATTTACGCGAAAAAGTCTGAATTCAATCTTTGCTCCGTCAAATGGACAAACAAGGTCCAAATTCACTTCTGAAAGAAGTTCTGGAATCCTTAAGCCAAATGGAATATCAATGTCTAAGCTTAGTTGAATTTTCTCTTCAGTAAGCCCCTATAGACATCCTGCGCGTAGGATGTCTCCTGCTTTGTTTTGCCTGGATTTTTGCACTATGGTTTCCCCTTGATGTGTTGAGCCCACAGCTGTTTTTACTTTTTGATTTGGACACCTATAAGCTGATCAATGAGTCAAAAATCTGTTCCGATAGCCTGTTGCTGATCTTGATCAGTCTAATCAACTCCAATTTGGACCAAAATTGACTAGGAGGCTTGCCTTAGGCTATACAACACCTTGTTATCCCCACTGTCAATGGCTGGCTTCAATTTCTTGCTTTAGACATCCTATGCGTAGGATGTCTTTTTCATTAGAATGGCTTCAAATTCAAAACACAGGCTGCCCTTGAGTTGCTGATCACTTTGGTATACTCTAAATTTGGTTTGGAGTCCAAAATCACACAGAAGACATCCTACGCGTAGGATGTCTTTTCGGCCTGTTTGACCCCAGACTTGACCCACAACTTCTCCTTGATGTCAGTAACCCAGTGGTATGCTTAAATTTTGGTTTGGATTTCAAAAGTCCCCAATTTTAGCTGTTCTTTCCTTTTTTAGTCAAAAGTGCTAAAGTCTGCTTTGAACTCAATTTTCTCACCCAAATGAGATGAAACCCCTTTCAGTCACTCAATATATCATGCAAGACATGCTCATGCAGCCATCTTATGGTTTTGGTCTCAAAATAATGTTTTGGCACAATTTGGGTAGGATGTCTGGAAATTTCAGTCTATCTGGCCTTATCTTGTCAAGATATGGTCAAATTTCCACTTTCCAGTTGAAATTAGGGCAAACCCCACCTTCTGAACACACTGGTCAACTCAAAATCCCAAAATTCCACCAGATTAGCCTGTAGACATCCTACGCGTAGGATGTCTCTTGGCTTGAAATTAATTTTTTTTCTGACAGAAATGCTCCTGATGCTCTGTAGCTCTATCAGAAACACTCACAGCAACTTTTGGACTTCTCTTAGGCTTTCAAACACACTTTTGCGTCTTTTACAAACTTGTGATGAATTTACCAAGCAAGTATACATGCATGAAATGCTCTAGATCCTGAATCATGATGTCCTACTTACTCTACTCCTACTCATCATGTGAAATGGTGATAATGGTGTTTTGGTTGCTTTCTGGCCTCTTCGGACTCTCAAGCTTTCCTCTCACCGCTTCTACCACTCCAACTCCTACTCAAGAACTGGACTACTACCTAAAACTATCTTGGTCTACCTAAATCTACCTAAGTGGAAGGATCTAGGCCAGACACACGCTTCCTAGACTCCCTCTAAGACCTAGAGAGTCCTCCACCCTCTGATCCTATCTAAATGCAAAACAAGGCTTTTGGCAAGCCAAAAATCCCTATCCTCAAGGATTAGTCTCGGTCACCTACTTAGGGCCCTCGTCCCCGACAGCGGTGCCAATGTTGGACGGATACGCCACGACGGACGTCAACACAACGAGAACTCACCTAACATATAATGCCAGCTAAGGACGAAGCTCGACCCACAGGCGCGTTGAAGCAAGCATAAGGTGTCAACCTACACTCTAACTAATTCCTACAGAGGTCTCTACCAATTGTCTAAGTCACAGCCCTCAAGAGTGCATAAGAGGAGACTTCCTACAACGCTTGCTAGAGCCGAACACCCATCAAGAAATCTCAAAACACCATAGAACTTGAAGGAGATCCTACTAACACCAATAGGTTGCTCTCCTTAAGGTCTATGAACCAAAATCCCAACCCAAAACACCCAGTGCAAAATCACGTAGGATGTCTGACCGAAATCTGCAGGTCTATACTCTCTTTTTACAAGACTAATCGTCATGGAGCCCAGGTTTACTTGGATCCTAATGAAGAGTATGCTATTCGCATTGATGATCATGGTATTGAGTTTGAAGAAGAGGTTACGGGAAACAAACAAGGAAAAATGTACATGGATCGAGACGGAACTCAATATGTACAAGTCAAAAACCCGGATGTTATAGACAAATGGGGATTAGAAGTAAACACTATAATCCCAAATATGTTAGCAAAAGAAGGACCACCAACCTTGGAATTCGAGGGATACGATCGAGTAGACTTGAAGCCTTTGAAACGGCTTAGTACAGATAATCTTAGGATCGGAGTCTATTGTTGGGAAGATAGAAACATAAAAGATCTTTTGTGGACTGCTCATGCTAGACCAGGGCAATTAACGGCCATGAAGATTCTATATCTTCAAAATTAAAGATAAGGGATCTGCGGACCTACCAACTTACTTGTTTAGGGATTGTTATAACAACAACTTTGTTATGATGACTCCTGAGGAGGTAGAACAAACCAAATACCAGGGGTATTCCATGCGGGATTGGATATTGGGTCAAGGACCAGAAATCACTCCAAGAGACGAACATCGTGAGAGATCATCTGAGAGTAATGTGAAGAAACCAGAAACCACCTCATCACGTGGGAAAACAGGTTGACACTAAAGCCAGTCCACGGCTACACGAGTCACTATTTCCGACAAACTGGTTTGAAGGACTCGAAATAGGACCAACTCCCAGAAGACTTGGAGTTGAACCAAATAGAGGTGTCAAACTAGCTGATTTCCAAAAATGGGTCAAAAAATATAGTGGATCAGGGGATCCATATGACCACTTAGCAAGCTTCAAGCAAGTGCTAAGAGCAGAGCGTATATTCGATTTCCATACTCAATTCGAGGGGTTTGGAATGACATTGGAAGAAAAATATTTGACATGGTTCCAAAACATTCCACCAAGGTCAATCATGGATTTGAATACATTAGCTCAAGGATTTGTAGCTGCTTGTTCTAAAACGGGGATTAAACATAATACTGTAGCTCAAATCTACAACTTCAAACAGAAACATAGTGAGTCTCTTAGGGATTGTGCAACTCGAATGAAACAATACATTGCCAGATGCCCAGAGATGGAGATACCTGCATAAGAGCGACTTGTCTCATTATTTCTGGAGGGACTTCTAAACAAAGAACTTCATGCTATACTCTATAGTAAAAATCATACAACCCTAGAGGTGTGTGTGTCGGATGCTGTCGACCTAGGAGACAATTGTGAGATTTTCAATGAAGAGGATGTCCCTAAGGATAACCAAAGCAAGAAGAAAACATCCACAAAACCAACACATGTGGGAACGACTGTTGCGGCACCACTCTCAGCCATAGAAGATATGCTAAAAAGGATGAATGACATGATGAACAATATGCAAAAAGCACCTATGAGGGGACCAAGACAAGGGTTATCCCCACAAGGACAACCAATTAGGCCACAAAAATGGTGTGCAATCGAGGGTAAATGGACCAACCACGAGACCCACGAGTGACCAAAGTATGATGGGAATGTTCAGTATGTGCCCATGAGGCGACAAGGACAACCCATGTACAGATATCAGCCTAATATGGCTCAATTTCAAAGACCACCAATGGGTATGGAGAGACCTCAACCTGTGTTGGGACAACAACCTCCTTA